>NW_007256045.1:1340611-1341162 GCF_000164805.1 Carlito syrichta
GCCGCGCGAGCTAGAGGCGCCCCAGCCCGGCAAGCTGGCTCACCCGCTGGCCACCCAGCACAGCCCGCTGGCCCCTCTCCTGCAGCCCATCTGGCGGAGCGGCGGCGGCGGCGGCGGCGGCGGCAGGAGAATGGCATCAGAACTGGCGATGAGCAGCTCCGACCTGCCCACCAGTCCCCTGGCCATGGAATATGTTAATGACTTCGATCTGATGAAGTTTGAAGTGAAGAAGGAACCGGTGGAGACCGACCGCATCATCAGCCAGTGCGGCCGTCTCATCGCCGGGGGCTCGCTGTCCTCCACCCCCATGAGCACGCCGTGCAGCTCGGTGCCGCCTTCCCCCAGCTTCTCGGCGCCCAGCCCGGGCTCGGGCAGCGAGCAGAAGGCGCACCTGGAAGACTACTACTGGATGACCGGCTACCCGCAGCAGCTGAACCCCGAGGCGCTGGGCTTCAGCCCCGAGGACGCGGTCGAGGCGCTCATCAGCAACAGCCACCAGCTCCAGGGCGGCTTCGATGGCTACGCGCGCGGGGCGCAGCAGCTGGCCGCGG
>NW_007256045.1:1341233-1431262 GCF_000164805.1 Carlito syrichta
TGCACTTCGACGACCGCTTCTCCGACGAGCAGCTGGTGACCATGTCGGTGCGCGAGCTGAACCGGCAGCTGCGCGGCGTCAGCAAGGAGGAGGTGATCCGGCTCAAGCAGAAGAGGCGGACCCTGAAAAACCGCGGCTATGCCCAGTCCTGCCGCTTCAAGAGGGTGCAGCAGAGACACGTCCTGGAGTCCGAGAAGAACCAGCTGCTGCAGCAGGTCGACCACCTCAAGCAGGAGATCTCCAGGCTGGTGCGCGAGAGGGACGCGTACAAGGAGAAATACGAGAAGTTGGTGAGCAGCGGCTTCCGAGAAAACGGCTCGAGCAGCGACAACCCGTCCTCTCCCGAGTTTTTCATGTGAGTCTGACACGCGATCCCAGCTAGCCGCCCTGATGAGTGGGGGTCCGGCTCGGGTGCGGGCTTGCTAGTTCCAGAGCCACGCTGGCCACCACCGCCCCCTCCCCGGCCGAGTTTGCGCCCCCCCTCCGGCCCCCTCCACACCCACACACACGCACGCACGCACACACACACACACAGGCACACGCGTGCGCGCGCGCGCGTCCCGCTCCGAGCTCACGGTGGCGGTGGCTGTTTTAAGTTGGGGAGGGAATGGGTGTCTGGCTCACGGATTGCCAATCTGAAATTCTCCATAAACTTGCTAGCTTGTTGTTTCGTTTGGTTTTGTTTTGACACTCTCCCACCCCCCCACCCCCCCTCCGATTTGCACAATGTTCAAAGATCTCGGCAGAGTTTTTCATGTGAAACGTCGCCCACCTTTGAAGCTTGCATCATTCACATATATATTTTTCTCCCTTCTTCTTCAGTTCATGAGCTGGTGTTCATTTTCTGTGTGTGTGTGTTTATTATTTTTATTTTGTTTGGATTTTTTTTTTTTACTTGTTTTACTTTTGGAGCTTGCTGTGTTGCCCACCTCCTCCTCCCCACTCCAACCTTCACCCTCACTCCCTCTCCACCCATCTCCTCCCAGAAAAAAGAAAGAAAAAAAAGTAAAGTTTTTTTTTTCTTCTCCTGAGTTCTTCATGTGAGATTGAGCTTGCAAAAAAAAAAAAAATGTGAAATGTTATAGACTTGCAGCGTGCTGAGTTCCTTCGGGGTTTTTTTTTTTTTTTAGCATTGTTATGCTAAAATAGAGGAAAAAAAATCCTCATGAACCTGCCACAATCAAGCCTACATCAACCTTCTGGGTGTGACTTGTGAGTTTTGGCCTTGTGGTGCCAAATCTGAGAGTTTAGTCTGCCATTTAAAAAACTCATTCTCATCTCATGCATTATTGTGCTTGCTACTTTGTCTTAGCAACAATGAACTATAACTGTTTCAAAGACTTTATGGAAAAGAGACATTATATTAATAAAAAAAAAAAAAGCCTGCATGCTGGACATGTATGGTATAATTATTTTTTTTTCCTTTTTTTCTTTTGGCTTGGAAATGGACGTTCGAAGACCTATAGCATGGCATTCATACTTTTGTTTTATTGCCTCATCATGATTTTTTTTGAGTTCAGAACAAAAAAGTGCAACCCCACAGCCTTCTTCCCATGAAAGTTTGCATCTGCTCCAAAACTGCTTTGAGTTACTCAGAACTTCAGCCTCCCAATGTAAATGCACTGACGGCATTCCTTGTCAGAGATACCAGAATGGGTTACACATCTAACATGGCAAACGTTAAAGAACTCTTAATGTTTTCTTTTTAATAAGAAATGATACCCCACTTTGGGGACTAAAATTGTGCTATTGCCGAAAGCAGTCTAAAATTTATTTTTTAAGACAATAAATCTGCCCCATTATTTTTTCGTTTGTTTTATTCTTATTATTATTTTATTTTATTGGTTTTTTTTTGGCTTTTGGTCATTGTCAAATGTGGAATGCTATGAGTTTCTAGTATATAATTTAATTCTAGTTTTTATAATCTGTTAGCCCAGTTAAAATGTATGCTACAGATAAAGGAATGTTATAGATAAATTTGAAAGAGTTAGGTCTGTTTAGCTGTAGATTTTTTAAAAGATTGATGCACTAAATTGTTTACTGTTGTGATGTTAAGGGGGGTAGAGTTTGCAAGGGGACTGTTTAAAAAAGTAGCTTATACAGCATGTGCTTGCAACTTAAATATAAGTTGGGTATGTGTAGTCTTTGCTATACCACTGACTGTATTGAAAACCAAAGTATTAAAAGGGGAAACACCCCATTTATATCTGTAGGGGTATTTTACATTCAAAATGTATGTTTTTTTTTTTTCAAAATTAAAGTATTTGGGACTGAATTGCACTAAGATATAACCTGCAAGCATATAATACAAAAAAATTGCAAAACTGTTTAGAACGCTAATAAAATTTATGCAGTTATAAAAATGGCATTACTGCACAGTTTTAAGATGATGCAGATTTTTTTACAGTTGTATTGTGGTGCAGAACTGGATTTTCTGTAACTTTAAAAAAAATCCACAGTTTTAAAGGCAATAATCAGTAAATGTTATTTTCAGGGACTGACATCCTGTCTTTAAAAAGAAATGAAAAGTAAATCTTACCACAATAAATATAAAAAAATCTTGTCAGTTACTTTTCTTTTACATATTTTGCTGTGCAAAATTGTTTTATATCTTGAGTTACTAACTAACCACGCGTGATGTTCCTATGTGCTTTTCTTTCATTTTCAATTCTGGTTATCAAGAGAAAGAATAATCTACAATAATAAACTGCATTTTTTTTTTGTTTCTGTACTCAGTTTCTTAGTGTACAGTTTAACTGGGCCCAACAACTGCATTAGAAGTGTAAAATGCATCCTTTTCTCCAGTGGAAGGATTGATGGGGGAAAAGAGAGGCAGCAATTCAGGGTCAGATTATAGGCTGTTTTGTGAGGCGAGGAGGCTGGCCCCATATCTTGATGAGCAATATTTAATGTAGGCGTAAATTATATCTTTTTTTTTCTCTCTAAAGTTTTCAATTTTTGAATGAGCTGAGCCATCATTGCCCTTTGGTGAAAACAAAACAAAAAAATAACCCAATAGTGTAGCTGGGCTTTCTAAACATGGCCCTGAGCTTCTGACCCAGGAGGAAGCACATGCAAAGAGAGATGAGCCAGAAAAGCATGGCGCATCAGAGGTGGCTTGGGCACACAGGCATTTAATAGTAAAGATAAACAATTCTTTTTGGCTAAAATTGATTATTTTTCCTTTTCCCCTTACACACCATGACATTCTGGTTAGCGAAAGCCTGACAAAATTTAACATAAACACTTTGGACAAATTGAAGTTGTTTGTTTTGTTTTGCTTTTTCTTTAACATTAAAGGTCATTTGTCTTACATAGGAAAAAGAAAATCCACCCCTACTTACATAATCCCAAGTACATATCTGGTTTAAATTGTGTTATCAAATCATATTTCACCGTGAATATTCAGTAGAGGACTTCTCTATTTAGACGAGCTGGTAATGATTTCAGGTCATGTTATCCCCCAAAATAAATGCAGAAAATAATACCTTCGTGGAATAGACGCTGTGCTTTGATTTACTGGTATTTACTCCCAAAACAGGCTGTGTGTGGGAGCAAACTTAAAGATCATTTGGAAAGACTCTAACTACCTTCACTAGTAAGGCTCCTAAGCATTGACCTATTTTAAAATGACACAAATTCATGCAACTAATGTTACAAATTCATCCAGTTTGCACTCTTGGTCAACTTCCCCTAGAACGCTAATAGAATGTTAGACAAAGCCAGCACTGTTTTGAAAATATAGCTAAACACGATGACTTTTGTTTGATTTTGTTTTCAGTTTTTTTTTTTTTTTAAGATAATATTGCAACTCTGAACGAAAGCCTTATTTTGAAGAAAACAGGTTGTGTCTAACGGTGCCGAGTTCTGGCCAGTTTATCTTCTGGCCTTCCTGCCTCTTTTTCACAGAACACGAAGACAGTATATTCACTACATCTTCATCTTCCTTTATGTTCCAGTGGGATAGAGTCCTGAATCCACACTTCATTTTGCTTAACAAGTTTTAATAGTAAACCTACCATCATGGGCTGGAAGTTAGCTGCTCTTGACTTCAGATATTTTCTTTCTTTTTCTTTTCTTTTCCTTTCATTCTTTTTTCTTCCCCTGATCACAACTAAGAAATACACGGTCTCCCCCTAAAGAAGCAGAAATGGAAGTATCACTTTTACAAAAAAGCTCAGCATCTAATGAAAGATGTTATGCAAATACATTCTCAAAATAAGAGTAACATTCAGGATATAGTTACTGTAATTATCTCATGAAGAATGAGGCCTGGATCAGGAGAAAAACATGTTTTTCTCGATAGTTAATTATTTTGATAGGACTCTACCAAACAGTTGAATATAATAAAGTAAGTTTGGGCCCCACATGTTAGAAAATTAAGTGCAGAAATGGTGGCAAAAATTGGGTTGGGGTGGCTGACTTTAAGAAAAAGTGAACTCCCAGGAATACGCATTTTTAGAAATAACAATCACTAAAGACAGAAATACAGTGAGAGTGGCAAACACAAATACATGCTTTTTCACAAAGAACTCTTAAATACTGCTTAGATACTATTAATTATAAATAAGTCTCTAAATTTTTTTTTTCAAAAGAGAGATCATATGAGGAAATCTAACCTTCCCCTTTACGCTGCGTTTGAGTCTCTGTCTAAATAGTGTTAAAATTCCTTTCATTCCAATTACAGAACTGAGCCCCCTCGCAAGTTGGAGCCATCAGTGGGATACGCCACATTTTGGAAGCCCCAGCATCGTGTACTTACCAGTGTGTTCACAAAATGAAATTTATGTGAGAGCTGTACATTAAAAACATTATTATTATTATTATTATCATTATTTGCAGTCGTGAAGAGCAACCTACCCCTGACTTCTGTTTAGTCACCTTTTTAAAGAAAAACTGTTGTGTTAGAGAAGACTATGAAATGTGTAACCTCCATGCTAATTAACGATGCCTCTTGTCTGGGGGTCTTAGCTATAGACCCAACAGAAAAACACAGTTGTGCCACTTGATGTATGATGCGCGCAACTGAACAGGTGGGATGACTTTCAACCTGTAATATTAGTTTTAAAAATCCACTGAAATTACAAAGACATATATATATGTACATATATATGATGAAAAGTTTCCCAGAATGTAACAGCTAGCATTTTAAAGGCATATATATATATACATATATATATACATATACACACACACACATATATATATGTGCACATTCTAAATAGTACTTTTTCATGCTTATTTCTCTGGCAGATAATTTTACTAAAGAAGCAAAAAAGAAATATTGGACTCCCCTTCCCCCAAACAGATGCCATCGGCAGAAGTTTCAGGGGAACTGAGCCCCCCAGTTTTCTTGTAGGCGCTAGATAGCATTGTATTTATCAGTGATGTCAAATGTGTTCATTTATCAGATACAGCTGTAAATGAAAACAATGTGTGACAAAATACAAAGTTAGTTAAATACACACCCTCTGTGTGCTTTTTTTTTTTTTTTGGTTCCCTTTTCTTTTCTGCTCCCAGGCACTCACAAAATCACCTCCCTTTAATTTCCCAGTTTCTTGCCTGTTTCATTTTTCAAAAACCATGTAATATTTTTTTCACAATATCTCTGACACAGTAATATATTGACATCAAATAGGCAGAGGTACTACTTTTGCCTAGCCAATAAATCTGCTACGGAGGCATCCTTTCCTCACTCTCAATGCCATAACCGCCTGGGTCCTTTTCCACACAGACCACTCCGATGGGAAATACTCTATTTATTACAGAACTCACGAGACGCTAACGCTCTGATCTTTTCTCCCTTATCCGATCACCCCAGTCGTTTTTATTTAGTAACATCAATTCTAGATACTTGGGTTCTTTTAGGGTAGAGCTTTCCCTTGCCAAACCACCAGTTTTACTGCTAAAAGCAGTGAACACAAGGCCAGTCGTGGCCACCCTCGCAAACATGGCACACAGCTGTCTGGGTAGTCGCATTCCCGGCATTTCCTGGTCTAAATAACTGGAGTTGCTTGTGACACATTCGAAGGTTCCCGAGAGAGCAGCACACTGGGAGGCTTTTGTTGCTGCTGTGTTGTTGTCTTTGTTTAGGCCAACTTACTTCCGTATTCACACACTCCTGACTTTATGAAATGTATTCTTCCAATATATGAGACCAATCAAGATATTTGAAAGATTGCCACATGAGAATCTCATTATTATTACTACTATTATTATTGCCAGTAGTTAAAGACTACTGAGATAGGTTGGAAGACTAAAATACACGAGTGACAACCTTCAGCCGTCCGATTTCCGTGCCAGTAAAACACACAACCCAGCTCTCCTTAGCTCTCGTATAAACATTCACCAAGAGGGCCTAGGAAGTCAGACACTCCAGCTTTGGAGTGCTGATATTTCTCCACTACAAGTTACTGTCATTTGATTTTTAAAAAATAATAATTTTGCCCCTCTCTTTGAAGAAATGTCTTAGGTTTTTTTGTTTGGGCTTTGCTTTGTTTAGGGAAGTTTTATCCAGGGAGAGAGTCTATGATTTTTACCTCTTCTGATGACTCTTCAGGATGCTGAAGGAATAATTTGGGGTCTCTACCTTGCTTGTTGTTTTGAGGTTAATAAGAGATGCCCTGAAGTTTGTTTCACTCTCAGCCCATCCTAAATCTCAAAGATGTCCCAAGTCATGCAGGACTTACAGCAGTTATAAGGGAGGTGGTCCAGGATCCAGCCCTGAATCAGGATTTGTTTATTTTTGCATTTTTTTAAAACACAAGATCCTTAACCCACCTTCTCTTAACAACGTTTTTTTACTTTCGATATAAATCTTCAAAAATCCAGACATCAAACAGTCCCAGAAAAGGAGAATTCTCTCCAGACGTAGCTCCAACCCAGCTCCTGAACAAATGCAGCTCTGTCTGGCATTTTCCCTCGCAGAGGTAGGGGACAGGGTGAAAGAATTTCAGTCTCCCAGGCTGTCTCATGATTGTTGGGGCATAAAGAAGTACAGTCCTGCCACAAATTGGGAGCATCTTGGCCCTTCAGAGAGGAACAAAACAAAGCAAATTGCTTTGCAGAAAGGCATTGCAAACAGAATTTTGAGCTCACTGTTCTTTGTACCATCTGTAGGAGGTGAGAAATGATGGAGTTGAGTCCAGGGAAGTGGGCAAGAGGCCCAAGGGTCATCTTAGTTACCAGTCTGAATTCCACTTGCTCCACAGCAAAAGGTCAGACAAAGTCAGACCCAGAGAACACATACTACAGGAACAAACGAGTTTCCCCTGTCCGCTTCTTTAAAACACGCTTACACATGTTTCCTCTTTGAAAACAATTTTAGGGACCAAACCCAAGTGGAGAGATTGGAGGAATTCATTCATGCCTTAATTTTTGAGCATTTATAAATATATCAGTCTGGGATTTAATGATGGCATTTGGACCAGTCAGACATGTTATGCCAATATTTATACGGTCACCACAATAGTCTTAGGACATCATGCCCGTAGTTTTTTATTGTTTAAATTTGAGGACCTTTTGTTTAAATTTGAGGACCGAGATAGAGCAAATCAACAGCACACAGAAATCAGATCTTTATATGAATTTGTCTCAGAGTTGCACAGTTTTCAGCGGCTCCCAAAACACATTGTCCACAAAGGCTCTGACTGGCGTGAACGGTTCCTTACTAAAATCGGCCATCTCCCGGACATCTCTTCAACACAATTCATTTTCTTTCCCTTCCTTTTATTAAATAACAATGTTCCCTATAATTAGGACTTTGGATTGCAAAATCACATTCCTCTCTTCTACAGAGATTTCATCTTGGATCTTTAGTTAGTTCAAGAAGGGAGGATGACGGAGGGGTGTCTGCTGAGGTTTGGGAAACTGTGTTTTCCCCCTACACGCCTCAACCCACCCCTCCCCCCTCCTCCCCCAGCCTGGGCCCGAGTATGAGCTGCAAACCTGGGATTTTAGCTCTGAGTTTCTCTAATTATTCTGATTACCAACCTTGCCTGTTTCCAAGTTAAGAGTCCAAAGAACCGTTTTTCCTCGCAGTTGGTTCTTTCCGTTAAGGGAGTAGGAGAGACGTGAAGCCTTATAGAACCGGCCAGGAAGGAGTGAAAATCACTGTCCTTCCAGAATCCCCAACAAGGATGGTGAGAAAGTGAATCCTAGCCTGAAAAATTATGGGAGGGGGGTGCAGATTCTCTTTTTGCAATCATATTTGCCCTGGTTCTCCATGACCTCATCCACTTCTGGAGGCCCATAGAAGTGGGTTTCCAACCTTGTTTTAGGGATTCTCCAGAAGGAAAACTGGCTGGAGGATCCCATTACAACAAGCAATCCCAAGCTAGGCCCAGATAGCAGGAGAGAGGAAAGGACCTGGCATGCAGGGGCTGAGGAAAACATTATGAACGGAGGCCAACCTTGACTTAGGACCTCCATGGCCAGGGGTCATTCAGGTCATTCTCGGGGTCCCCACCTCCCACCAGGAAGGATCTGCTTGCAGGGTGACTGACAAGCTGTTGACAGGCCATGAGTTTCCCACAGATTCCTAAAAACTATAGTGAACTCTGTAACTCTAGGGTATGGTCCCCTGACCACCTGACTCCAGTCTGGTCCCAGGGTTTTCCTCATAATTTTTGGCACCTCTCCCTCCCATGTCCTGTCACCCAGGGGCATTAGAGAGCCTTAGAAGGCACTGCCTTCAGGCCAGCAAGCAGTCACCAAAGCGGAGGCCTGGGACCCAATAAGTCACACTGCCCCTAGTTTAAGTGCAGACAAAGGCAGGGGTGGGGAGCTGCACTGTGGTAAGAGCTTGGAGGCAGTTCTGGAATGTTTCGCGCTGGCTAGAGCTTCTGGTGCAAGGGGCTTGAAGCCTGGAATGAAGAGGAAAGCAGAGAGGATTCAGTTTGTCTCCTCCCCGCCTTCCCTCTCCCGTTTTCACGAACAGCTCCCCACCCCCACCCTGCTCCCACTCTCTTTTTCTCTCCCTCTCTCCATCTTGTCCCAGTCCTTTATACACCTGCTCTGCAGGGGCTCGGTCGCCCTGGCCTTCTCTGTCCAGGCCTGGTGGCTGCAGGGCATGGGCCCACACCCCCCCTCCCCCGCGAGATGCCCGGACAGGCGTGCAGCAGGTGCGCACGGACTGGAGCCCTGGAGACCAGATGGCCGGCGGGGGCGGGTCCCGACGACTGCCTGAGGCCGCAGGAAGTCCCTCCGTGCAGGGGCTTGCAGTCCCAGGCCGCGGCGGGGCCCTGGGAAGCCCGCGCGCTCAGGGACGCTGGCAATGTGCGCCCCTTGGCGATGCCGACTAGCCGCCGGGCACCGGGGGGCGCTAAGGATGACCACACCCCGCACGGCCCCGGCACCTGCCTCCACCCAGGCGCCCGCGCTCCGGCAAGGGGCCTCGGATGTGTGTTGGAATTTGGTTTAAGTTTTCCAAGAGGACTGCCGCGGCCCAGCAGAGCTCTAGGGGTCCCAAAACTACCTGGCGTGTTGCTCTCCTGGGTGGGCGCATGGAGGGAGGGGGCAGCATTCAGCCCAGAAAGGCTGTACCCTTCACCCTGAGACCCCAGCGCCACTAGCTAGCGGCCCTGGAACCTTCTGTAAATAAGATCAGCGGTTACAGGTCATTTGATTTTTAATCTATTCATTTTCCGGCCCATTTTCCAGATTTTTTTTTTTTCCTCCCGACTTTGGTTAGAGACAGAGTAAGAAGGAAAAAGAGAGAGAGAGAAAAAAAAGAGGGAGATCCAGATAGCATGTTTTCAAAGCTTTATGGAAATCTCGACATGGTTTGGGTTTTCCGTGGTGTCGTTTGAATCACATTTTAAAACAAAGCCAGCCAGGCAAACTGCACTGGGATTGCTCCCACAGTGCCAGGATGAGGGTCTTGTCTGCATTCCCGGATTTAACAGTTCCAGAAAAATCTCAGGCACTCAGGAACTGTCTCGAGAGGACCAACTTTAAAACAACTAATTTCAGAAAGAATCTCTTCCTAGTAGGGTCTTTTTCTTATGGGGACCAACGGCCTGTGAGAGAACTAGACAAGTAACACCGCATCTTTTAAAAAGAAATCTCATTTTTACTCCCTCTGTTTTAAGGAAGGATTTATAAATGTGTGGATAAATATATTGAAACTAAAACAATGATGTCAACATCTGAGATACTTTTACACTGACAGATTGTTTTTTCCTTAAATCCTTTTTGAAGGAACAGAGGAAAAAACCTGTGGTGATTACCCTAAGATTAAATTTGTTAAAAGGTGATACTTGTGTCTTTCCATTTTCAGGCAACGAATTCACATATTCTTTTATCTGTGTTTTTTAATTGTTTGTTTGTTTACGCAACCTTTTAAAGTACCACACTGTAAAAGGGGGAAGCTATTAAAAGATAAATCTGCAGTTTCCACCTTATGAAACAAAAATCATTACAAGGGCAGGATTCATCAGTGGGCTTTGTCCTTGGATAGGCATGCCCAGAACCTTGCCTGGAAAGTCCTGTCCCAGAGAAATCTTCCCGTATGAAAGACAGGTGAGCTGCCACAGCCAGACTTTCTATGACTTGGGGCAGCTGGAGACACACACTGACAATCTGCAGCACGTTTTCAGGGCGCACTATCTGTGTTTGTTCACCGCACTGTGCAGGTAATGAGCCCTTTTAAAGTCTTCTTTGGAATATTAGTGCACACTCCTGTGCTATTTAAAGCACTTTTCAATTGTTAAGTAAACAGATCAAGTCTAAGAGGCTCCGTGTTAGACATCTGGCTTAGATTACTTCACCGTGGTCCATCTCAAAACTCTCCTCTCTCACTCCCATGTGAGACCCCTTTTCCCCCACCATCCTTCCCCAATAACTGGTCTGGAGGAAGATAATGAGAATAGAGAAACCACAATGGCTTTTGGATTCCATTCAGGTGTGCAAACAGACTCCCCTCTCACCCTCACCCCATCTTTTGAAAGTAAATGCCTTGATAACAGGATGGTTTCCCCAGGTGGCCAGAGAGTAGAGGTCATCTTGAGGAAAATGACACCAATGATCTAAAAAGGACGTCTACTTTATGAGATTTCAGGCAAGATGCCAAATATCACATTTAATGAGGCCTGATTCTTTTTTTCCAAAAATAATGGACACTATCAATGATATGGTTAGGAAGGCGAAGACGACGGCATTTTGCAAAGCCTACATTCAATTATTGCTTTGTAATAATTTTCTAAAATTGAAAAGTGCCTCACAAGTATATGATCTCATGTAAATATTCCTTGCCAAAGCTAAACATATGTTTGCAGTGCCCCAAAGGAATTACAAAACTATTCTTTCCACAATCTCTTAAGCTTTTAAATTCTATTCACTTGTGTTTCTAAAAGAATCTGTTGCTTCCAAAGATTTTTTTTAAAAAAGTAATCCTATAGGCAAATTTATTTTTTATTTTTAGAGATTAATCATCTGAATTTCAAATGGAGAACAATTGATATTACTGATACACTTTCAGGACTTAAAATTTCAATATGTCTCTTGTTTCTTTGGGGGGTTAAAAATAATATGTTTGGCAAGAAATGAATGTACACTAATACCTGAGGAACAGTAGTTTAGGATTTGAAACCCGTTTCCAGCATGAAAAGTGAATAAAAGCACATACTGTATTTGGGACAGATACAGGGATACAAATGTATTTATCTGAGGGCTTTGGGCATAGTTTTACCGTTTAGATAAAGGGCATTTGAAAGAATTAGAGAGTTATGTGGAATGAAAATTTAAGTAAAGAAAGATTATATGTTCAGTTACAGCAGCCTGGCGAATTCAGCAGGTGTGTGAGCATAGTCTGTTTGCTCACACCAATTGTAAGGTAATCCAAATAAAAGTGTGGGGGATTAAAGAAAAATAACTGAATATCCACACTGGAAAAAAAATTAGATTGACTTACTAGTTTATCGCAGTTATTGTACACAGATTTGCTGTGACCATGTTGAATTTTTTAAATTAGATTTTAAATATATTTTGACAGTCTGAACTTGTATAGTGTGACTAACTGTAGGAAGAAATGACAGGTCTGCTTTGTTATTAAACTGCTGTCTGGAAAATATTGGACTCCATACAGTAAATGATAATTATTTTGCCACTTACATTAGTATAGCTAATAGCAATAAGGGTTTTTTGAACCATAGAAAGCTAACTACTTTGAATTACTGTGCTTTGTTATTCGCTGTGAAGTAAAAAGACTTTTTTTAAAGCAACCTCATTTTCATATCACCGTTCTAAGCACTCTCTGCTACTAATTTAAACAGGGAAGAAGTTATTAAATAAAGGAGTGGTATCTAAATGGTTCTATTTGTTAAAAGAACATTTGCAGTTAAGGTCAGCAGAGCCAGCAGAACAGACTAGAGCAAGGAGAAGGAGGGGGAGATGGAAGAGAAAGTGCCCCCAGCAAGCGACCGGTGGACACTGGGTCAGGTGGTTCTCTGAACCTGGGCAGTCTGTGACACTTGAGAGCAGCCCCTCAGAAATGATCCGATCACCCCTCTGCCTTGAACCCAGGCTTGCCTGGCTTCCTTTAAACTGAGGATAGCTTCAAAACGGATCTAGGCTTCCAGCCAGTGGGTTATGGCCATCTCAGCGGCCCAGTAGGGGAACCACAGCTCCTAGGGAGTACACTTGAATTGCAGGCCATTCCCTCCAGGCTGACCCTAGCTGCGGCTAGGGCCACCATGCTTTTGCACTCTCCCTTCGTTCCCACTCTGCCCTTTTCAGAAATAGTTAGGCTGCCCTTAATTCTGTCCTCAAAACAGTCTTCATGGTTATTAATTACCCTTTGTTTATTTTAATGTATTTACTAAATCAGGTACCCAAGGGAATCCTCTACATCAGTGATGTGAAAAATCCAGTTGGCTGAAGTCAAAGAGGTACATCTTGCTTTTTGATTTGCATGTGCTTGAGTTTTGTTTGTTTGTTTGTCTGTTTTTTACCAGGGGAAAAGGCAAGAAAGCAAGGAATGCTGCTGATTCCTTAGATGTGAAGGTCCCTGTTTTAGTATTTGGGTTCCACAATTGTGATACTTAGTGCTAAGGACAAGTGATATAAGTAGTATATGTGAGCACCAACATGCGTTTGTTCTCCGCATTTATGTTATTCCATAGATGTGGGGTGTAGAGTAAGGAATCCAGTCTGAGTAAGTCTCAAATCCTCAGCCTTACCCGACATGAGACTTGAGCCTGTTGACACTCAAAGAGTTGCTCCTTCTACTGGATTGTCAGATTGTCAATTTGGGTGAATTCGTGCAGCTAGCACCCGTTGCCCTTGACTGGTTTTACCTGGGCCTCATAAACACTCTAAATTTACAGTCACTTATAATTCAGTCCATGCTCACATTTGGAACATTTAGTATAATTTCAAAGCATGTGCCCCACTTCTGCATTCAAATGTGACTATGAGTCGTCCCCCACTTCAATTGTTGACAGAAGGGGAGGGGAAGAGACAGGTGGGAGGCAGAAATCTGGTTTTCAGTTACCAAAAAAATGAAATTGAGCTATTTAAATGGGTTTTCAATTGCAAGTATCCTGGTGTGAATTTAATTATGAACCCTCTTCGTTTGAAAAGCTAGACCAACACTCTTACACCAATAATTACTTAGTGTCATAGTTTTATGTATTCTTGTCACCTCTTATTGGCTAATGGAACAACGTTTGGTTTTTTTTATTAAAAATTTTGCTTGCTGAGAAATTTGCATGAAACACATTTTTTGATTTCTAACGAAACTGAGGGGGGCAAAAGTCATGCTGTCAAATTGCTACTCTTGGGAAAGGAGGCTCTTTAAGGATCCAGTGAGTTGAGTGTGTTGGAAAAACAGACCCCTATCTTTTCCCACTATGTGAAAATAGTATCTGATTATTTATTTATACACAGTGTGATGAGAGTCTTCCTTTGAATAACTGGATTGCAAATATTTAATATAATTTGTTTTCTAACTTTATATAAAATTGACATTTTCCTTAACAGTTTCCACGTATAGATTTAAATTCAGTGTTTGCCTTTGGGGTTAATTTGTGTGTCCGAGTGTATGCATGCAGTTCCAAATACTTTATTCTTTTCTTGTCCTTGTCCTTATAATTGCAATTTGAAAACCACCTACTAAATATAATGATCTGGGTCCACTGGCAGGTTTCGTGACATTGAAACCATCCATTTTGAGCAAAGAATTAATGAACTTTAAAGGCAAGGTTCACACTGGTCTTGACCCCCTGGTAATATTTCAAATAAGGTTACTGGTGGAAGAGAAATCAAATTTCAGCTGTGAACATGATTGACAGACAAGAGCAAGGAAGAGAAAGGCATTTGGCCAGATGGGGAATTTGGGGAGAAGGAGGACAATTCCTTGAAGTTATTCAGTGATATTAGATATTATAAACTGATATATGAAAAGTTCAATACTTGGTACTCTTGGGAGAGTTACTTCATTTATGTTTTTCTAAGGTCACTAGTTAAGGGTTTTCAGTGGTGGAAGTCAAAACTGGTGAACCCACTAGCTGTTCTGCTCTCTTGCTAATTTCAACCATCTACAGCTTTGTGACTTATTTCTAGCAATTTTCTGGCTTGGATATAAAAATTAAATCACAAGCCATTTGGGGAGCCATTTAATTATCTTCCATTTATTCTCAGAAACACAGTCTAGATTATATTATGGTTCATGGGCATATTACAAAATATTCATCCCAAGTGGTGTCGCAGAAAGATTAATCAACCAAAATGCATGCTGTATCAAGATTGTCCCTTCTCAAACAAGGTCTTCTGACACGAAGACCAACACAGACAACAATTACATACTGCTTGTGGGTCTTTCACTCAATCTGAATATTTGATGTACATTTTTCCATGGTAACATCATTGCCATGGAAACACGTGATGTTGTTGTTTGGCCACTAAAGGTGTCTTTTGAATTAGCCTTCTAGGCTGTCTTCTAGCATGAATTGTCACAAGGGGATAACACATCTCCACTTGAATTGCGCTAGAGTAGAAATCAGGCCTTCAAAACACATTCATACATCTTATGTGCTGAAACACTGATTTGGAAGGTGGGGACAGACTTTAGTCTGCTCATGTCTATGCTCTGCCCATTTCAGATGTTCCTGATATTGGCTAAGACCCATCCGGATGCAACCAAGCCTTGCAAAGCTGCCTCGGGGCAGGGGAGGTAGGGTGGGACACATACCTAGGGGAGCTTTCCTGTCACCTATGGGAGAGACCCATGGAACTGGTAGAAACAGCATTTTCTGGGTTCTAAGTACCCATCAATTTTTTTTCCAGTCTTGCAGTAGATGGAGTGGACATCTTTTACTCTGACGGTACTTATTCCCATGATATGAATTCAAAAATTGTCAAATATAAGGAAGGCTTTATTATTTTATGAACTGGGACAAAAACAAAACAAAAACAGTAAAAGTACTCAAAAATCTTGTTTCTATTTTGCATACCTGTCCTCCCATGCTACCCATCATCATCCAGAAATAAAATGCAAATGTGGTTTCCCAATGCCCAGTGTTGGTGTAGGTGCCTTAGCACAGTGTTTGTAACTATTTCGTTCAAATCTACAAGTAAAGAAGTCACAACCTAATTTCCTTTGCAAAGCCCATCAAAATATTTTAAAAGACATGGTGAACCAGGTGTTCCCATGCGAAAAATATGTAAGTTCTGGTTTCTTGATGCTTCTGTTTGAAAAGCCCAGGTGGCTAGTCTTGATCCTGTCTTCACTTCAGGCCTCTGGTGGCTTCTAAATACTCAATTTTTAAAGTAAATCCCCCACCCACAAGAAGGGAAGGAGGAGAATGCAGTCTTGCTTGCGGATTTGGAACAGGGACCAATCTACCCCAAATTCCACCAGTATGTCTCAAGCAAATTGCATCAATGTATCTGTTGGCACTGGGTAAATAAGGCCAAACAATTTTGTTGAAAGTGTTTTATCATTTGGACTCACCCTAATTGTTTGCTGGTATTGCTGTTTGTTTATTGAGATTGTGCCCCACCCTAACGACCACCACAGCCCCTTTCCATACAGGCTGGCTGATGTTTTTCTTTCTGTGGAGCAGCCAATTTAATCAATTAATTCTAACTAAGCACGTACAGGGTAACCAGCCTAATGATGCCATACGAATTTGTATTATATCCAGTCTACTCTTGGGTACTTTAGAAGAGGCTGCTTCAAAGAAACATGAGTTTGGTGGAGGTAGAAGGAATTTCTGCAAAAGTGCAGCACTCGTTACTTAAAATGATGCTTCTGTAGAGCTTTCGTTCTGAAAGCACACATTCAGATTTATGGCCGCCGTTCACAGATGCCAGTGTCTAAACTCTCTTCACCTGCTGCTTGTGGAGTCTTTTATTTCTCCAATCCAAAAATTACTCTAAAGTTGTTGGTTTTGTATCTGCAATTCTTCCTTCTCCTGGCACCTAATGAAGTTATCAGCAGTAAGTGTTTTTTGTTTTTTTGGTTTGTTTTGGTCTCCATTTTGCAAAATTTGGAAAATGCTAGGACAAGAGTAAACCAGTAGGAAAATCTAGCATGCCTCTCTTTCCTGTATCTGCAGGAAATGTAATAAAGCTATTAGCACTTATATAACTTCAGATAGGAACTGATGCCAAATGCAAGAGAGGAGGATGCAGTCTTGGTGCCCCGTGGGAAAATTCAAACCTGCTGAGGGACTTATGAGTATTGTCAAGGGAGACAAGGTAGCCACAGAGCTGTGACCTCAGGTGTAAGTTGGATGATATTAACACCTAATTAACAAGCCAGGGGTACATCCTACAACTTCATCACTGCTGAGGTGAGAATGACAGTTCAGAAAAGAAAGGCAAAAGGAGATTGTGTTGGTAGGATTTTGTTTTCCTTTCTTCCCTCAGCGTCATCTAATAATGTAGTTTTCACATGCAGCTAGTGACGCTGATTTCTTTTTAGTCCTCTCAGTCTATTGAAAAGCACAGTAAGTTCATTTGCTAGCAGGTAGGCAGTGGAGGTGAGAATTGAATTGATCTGAAATGCTCTGAGAAATTGACCCTGAGGTCGCTCTTCCTTTAAATTGGGTTCCACAGACAAAGTTTCTTTTCTTCTTCCCTGCCTTCCGCCTCCCACCAGCCTCAGAGTTGAGTTGGGGTTTGTAATTAGTTAAAGGAATTCTAACACCGGTGTTGACTCCCGCCTCTGCAAAGTTAATCAAAATAGAGACCTTTTGTCACTGGTGGTAGTTAATTAAAGGGCTTGAGTCTACACTGCTGTGGTGTGTCCTTGACTTGTTTATATTTTAAAATGAGGTTCATTTCTGATGTACAGGAAATGGGGGAGAAAGCCAACGTGAGGGTCTCTTGCTGGGCTGAACATTTTGAACAGGAGAATGGAATTTCATGTTTACTTTCTTTACTTATTTTCCTCTCTCTCTCTCTCTCTCTCTCTCTCTCTGTGATTAGAATCCTTTCCAAAAAATCATAAGGTTCACACTAGACATATCACAGTGTTTGAAATCAAGCACTGCATTTTCGAAGGCGTGCAAGTACGCTAGAAGTGACACGGCAAGTCTCTCCTCTCAGCAGTGACAGTAGCCAAGAGAGATCAGAAATTCCTTTCCCTGTGTTGACCTATTTGACCCAAGCTAAGAACTGTTTTCTCATTCTTTGCTCCAGTGGGTAGCACATACTTGAAGTTCTGTCCTAATGCTCAAAGGGTGTTTTGTTTATTTGGCGTCGGTTTTCCCCAGACTTTTTATTTTCCTTCTTCTTCTTTTTTTCCCCTCCTTTTAAAACCTGGAACAGTTTCTCACCATTGCCTGGTAGAATGAAAATGAAGAGGACTTCACAAAGCTTTATCAGGCGTGTTTGAGGATTTGAGGCTGGGTTTGTCCTTGCATCTTTACAAGGAAGGAGAAGGAGTGCATGATGGGGACAGGTTTCTGACCAGGTCTGAGGGCTCCCAGCTCCTCTTCCCTTGAGCAACCTCTTAGAGATTCACCAGACATTCAGAAACCCCGATAATCTCCTGGCCTTTTCGCTTGCTTGACGTTCTTCTGATCCAAGGGAGTCACCGAATCAGAGCTTTCCTAACTGCTGCTTTCAGAGTCTGGCTCCAGTTTAGTTGTTAGTGACAAAGTTGTTGGTACAAAATGTGTTGTGTCCCAAACACTCTAGTCTCCATGGACAGTTTGGGGAACCTAGTTATTCAGAACGTTACATTGGTTTGCTCGAATCTTTGCGTGCCTGCTAGCATGCTGACAAGGCCGTGGTCTAAGAGCAGCAAAAACTGTGGTCATAAAATGGCATATGACCTGTGTTCTAAACCATCTATGGGCAAATAATACTCCCAGTTCCCACACCCGGCTGGTAGCATTGGAGTTGGAGAGTTTGGGCCTTGACCCTGGAAGAAAAATACAGGGGACAACTTGGTTTCTGCCTGAGAGTGGGAGGTTTTACAAAGGCGTGGTGAAATGTCACCCTGTTCCGAGAGGAGAAATAAATAAGGAGAGATTTGTTTTTATTTTTTTCCTCCTGTTTTATTTGAGTCAGCTGATATTAGTGATGGAAAGTCTGCCATTGCTATTACAGAGGAACTTTTATTTTCGAAGGCATTGGTGAGGAGGCAGGATAGGCATGTGGTCCCTGCAAGGTGTTTCTGTCTATCTTTACTCAACATTTTACAGTGCCTTTCAGATTTCCCCATCCTCTCCAGCATCATTACTTCCACAATAAAAAAAAAAAAAGAATCACCTTCCCACATTGGCCACGATTAACCAATGACATTTTCACATTAGAGAAGATGAGATCCTAGTGTGTGATTTCATTGTAAATTCGTCAGGAGTTATTTGCAGAGCTATTGAGGATGCAGTTATTCTGAGAATGCATCTTTTTACTATTTCTTTAAAATTTAATTGGGATCAGGCCACTGTGTGGTTTCTATTCAAGAGTTTCTTTTTTTCCTTTCCTTTCCTTTTATTTTAAAAAATGTGGATTTTGTTTTGTTTTCTATTGCAAGCTACATTAAAGTGATTTGTAATTTATAATCAAAGTTTGGTATCGTTAAACTGTGAAAACTGACTTTGGGGTTTTGCCCATAAAATAAACATTTGAAAAAAATATAGCAATGAGCCTTGTAAGTAGAGGCTATGTCAGCACATATATATCTGTATATATGAATATATATGTTTGTGTTTTGTTCCAGAAACTATTCAAGTTAGTCTTGAAAAAGCATCTTCCATAACTGTGACTTTTTCTAACATCCAAGTAGGTGGATTCACTGATGGAATATAAACACATTTTCTTTAATGAACTTCTAATTTACTATGTAAACTCCATTCATAATTCACATTTCCTTATGTTTTCAGCTATATTATTTTTGTACTAAGGAGTCAGGGTATGTGTGCTAGAATTCTCTGTCTGCAAGCTATAGTGTTCCTTAGCTTGGAAGACTTTTTTTTTCTTTCCTTCTAACAAGGAAGCTCATTTAGAAAGAAATGTTTATGTGAAGTGCTTGTCAGTTGGCATTTTTACTGGTTTGCTAACCCAAAGGTAAAATATAAAGCCATGTCTTTTCTTCACTGGCTTGTTGTTACTAGAAGGGTCCCTCCCTTGTTAGCTTGATAAATAATTTTACTAGGGGGACTCTGCTGTATTTTTATGTTTGCTGTCTATTTTCTGCTTGCTGCAAATAAATTTCTGTACTCAGAGGGCACTAAAACTCGAAACACATGGTATTTTCCCATTTCGCTGCTGGTCGCCTGAAATATTTATTCCATCTAGTATGTTTAATTAATTTTTTAAAGGAAAAAATAATTTGTGATTAATATCAAACAAAAATTATTTATGTATTCCTCAGGACCATGGGGTTTGAACCGAGAAGGATGGCTTTTTGAAAGGTTTTGTGTGTCAAACCCTCTCTGATGTTTGTCAAATTGAAGACAAGTGTTAATTTATTGGTGGGAGTCTTAAAGTTTTCTCATTATATATTTTCTCGTCTGTCTGTTCAACTTTACATATTAAGCAGTTGATGTGAGAAATGTATAGGGCTCAGAATCCTGCCTAGAAACAAGGCACTACACAATAAAATATTTGCATTTAAAAAATGATATATCATGTGAAAGTAGAGATGAAATTGATCATGGGTATCGATATCAATATCTATATCCACCTGAGTCCTGGGTGTTCCATCTTGAGATTCATTAATATGGAAGAGAGCTTGGTGTGACTCTCTGGAGCAAAGTGGGTGCCTGGTATAAACCTAGAAAAACATACCGCAAAACATTCCAATAAAATAAAATGTAAATCATTGTATTTTGTAAATTGCAAACACAATGAACGTAACACCTTATAGGCATACAATAAAATGTTTAATGAAAGAATGAAATTTATGACTGTTGCTAAAACAATAGTTTTAAATTAATGCTAGATTATCTCATTAATTGAAATATAATTTTTTTCAAAGCTGATATTCTGCTTTTTATTTGCTACTTATTATTTGCTCATTAGCAGAGTTTTATTTCCTGAAATTGGGAAATATTTTTGCAAAGGTACCAGAGACATAAATTTGAAACCAGAATGCCAGCATATGTAGCCAATGTCAAGGGTATTAGAGAGTCTGAGTCGGAAGTTATACGGAGCTCAGGTTTTGCAAAGATCACCAAAATGAAGAGGAAAATGTGAAAAAGGGGTCGATGAAAGTTCTAAAATATACATGGAGAGTCACGATCAAGGTTTAGAACATTTATTTTCTTGGCCTTTGCACCATAATATTGAATTCAAAAGTTCACTATAGATAGATATTTATTTTTCTCTAACTCTAACAATTACAGAGACTATTAGAAAAATCTTTTTTTCTTTTTCTTTTTTTTTTTTTTGGCATTTAAAAAAGAGTTGATAGCATTTATTCTGGTTGCTCAGGGGCCACACCAGTTTGTCAGAAGTTTGAGAAAACTTCCGTGGTGTTTTCTCCATGGATAAACTGTGGGAGAACTGTGACATCTCCCAGTTCTGCCCTTTGGAGGTTGTCAAGGCCTGTATAGTCTATAATGACAGCAACCACCATGCCCTGTGTATCTCATGGGAACTAGACTTATGCCTTCTTAGATTCTCACAATATAACGGGGAGAGGGCATTTTAATCTCCTTTTTACGGATGAGGAGACTTGGGCACAAAACACTTAAGGTATCAATTGACCCTACGCTATAGTCATGCAGATGTTTAGACACCATCCTGCCCATAGCCTGGTCAGTCGATTGCCTCACTCCTCCTCCATCAAGCAGCCCCAGTTTTAACCTTAACTTGTGTAGTATGAGCCGTGTCTCCTCCCTTTTGGTCATTTTTTTTTTCCTGAGTGGGGTTGAGTGAGGCCTGGAAGAAAATGCGTATAATCTGATTAGTATCAAAGCTGGAGCTACAACTCCTTGTGATCTTGACCCAGGACCCCTCTGAAAATGATTCTGTGGTTTGATTTTGGTAGGTAATGGAGTAACCTTTTAAAACTCAAACAAAAAATACTGTTCTTTCACAAGCATTTAAAGAATAATAAATGGTACATTTCCCTAATACCCTGTAATGTATAAAGTATCAGGTGCACCATTGACACTCAGGAAATTGCTAGATAGTGAAGATAAATCAGCATTAAATCACTCCAGTAAAAGCCCCATTTAATAAAAAGTTGTCAGCAAAATCTGTAGTAACAACTGAAAAGAGTACACAGTTTCCACATCTGTAAGATAGGGTTAGTCCTTTCAATGTCATGTGTAAAGGAGCAAATAAGATAATATATGTGAAGCATCTGGATTAAATATGATAATGTATGTAAAGCACTTGGCACAGGGTAGACACTCAGCCATGCTTAAGAATAAATAATATTCTTATTATATGGAATAAGAATTTGACCTTGACACCTTTCAAGCTTTCATTCATTTTTAAAATAACGTTACTATTGTGATATTGGACTTTCCCTGCTCCTTTTTAAAATCAGTGTTCTAAAATTAGAAAATTGAGAAAAACATAAAACTGTAGCTTATAGCTTTTTTTGATATTAAAAAACACTACACCCCCCCCCCCCCCAAAAAAATAACAAAGGTATGCTTAGGCTATTTTGTGATTAGTTAGTTTAGGGAAAGTTCAGATTAGACAAAGTTAAGCTTTCATTTAACACATTTCAATTAACACAGATGCCATACAACACTTCCAGACTTCTGTGAACATAGAGCCTGTGTTTTAATCAGTCAACCCAAGGAACTTGGCGTTGTGTAGGGGCAGTCTTGGGAAATGTTTGCCTAAAGATTGATCTTATTTATTTATTTATTTAGTACCAAAGTACTCTTTTTTAAATTTTCCTCCATGAAACCCATTATCTGAAAAATTCATTTGTCATTGCCATAATCAGATCAGCTGTGGCAGTTTTATAATCAATGAATACTCAGTCAAAAGAAAAGAAAACCTTATCACGGGGGCAATCCTATAGGTCTTTACAAAAATGAGAATGACTTGTGGGTGCCATTACAGCATTCAGAGGTTCCTTATGGAATTTTAGGACCCTGGTTTAGGACTCTCTGCTCTTGTGGGAAACACAGGATTCGGGTCTAATTGTTTTTCCTTCTCACTTTTTAAATTTAATTTTTATTTTAGATTCGGGAAGTACCTACGCAGGTTTGGTAAATGGGTTTATTATGTGATGACAAGGTTTGGGCTTCTATTGAACCCATTACCCAAATAGTGAACGTGATACCCAATAGGTCATTTTTCAACCCTTGCTCCCCTCCCTCCCTCCTCACTGTCTAATGTGTCTCAGCCATTTGTGATTGAATGAACCTTCCAGGAAAAGCTGAGGTAGTCCTAAGAGTATGTTAATTTCCTAGGGATTCTTTGGATGTAAAAACTCTGCCTTCAAGTTTTTGTTCCTTTATTATAAGGATAAAGGTGTCTATTAAGGATATAAAATACAAGCTGACTTGGTGGAGAATTGAGGGTAAAGGTTCATTCTCTCTGTCCTGCTTCCCGCCCTTATCTCTTTTTGCTGACGTGTGTTGTTCTTTCTGCAGAAGGCAGACAGGTCTTCTCTACTTTGCAGTATACGATTCCCACCTTCATCCATGGGTCCAACCCAAACATGCCCTTTCTTTTTAAGCCTCTAGCAAAGTTTGATTAGAGGTTCTAAATTCCAATTCTCAGAAGAGGTAGCTGATTGACTCTTCTTGGTTGGTTGTCTAGCTCTCATCCAGTCAGCAGGTCAGTCCTCAAGGCCAGCTGTCTGCCTTATCAGATTTTCTGAGAATGAGATTATGGGGTTGGGCAGGGCTTTGGCAATGACCAGATCCCAACACAGGAGAGAGAAACTGATTTCTGAGATTTATCTATACCTCTTTTGGAGATGGGATCCTGAGATTTATCTATACCTTTTTTGGAGATGGGAGTGAGTAGGATTGGGGCATAAACAGGTCCCTGGACCTAAAGGCTCGGTTATCAACTTTGGATGCACTTGGGGTGCTTTAGAAAACATTGATGCCCTTCCTCAGACCAATTAAATTAGAACCTTGATGGGCCAGTGGGGCTCAAACATCAGTGTTTTTTTTTTTAATTCCCAGTGATTCTAATGTCCAACTAGGATTAAGAACTAGTAGAAGAATCCAAGGGCCACAGTTATTTGCAGAACCACAAAAAGTGAAGGAACCACTGGTGAATTCCCCACATTTCATTGTGTGTCTTACAACTCAGTGTTTTTCAGGTCCAGTTTAAAATTAAAAGGGATAAACAATTGCTTTGTGCTTTCTCTGCTTCTGACCTTCCCAGTTCTGTCTTAGCTTTGACTCTATTTTTTATAAGCAAAACCAAGGCATCCAGAGGCCTCAGTTTTTAACCGGAGTTGGCCACTAAGCAGTGATGTGACCCTGGTAGATCACAGTACCCCGATTGTTCTGCTGAGTCTCATCCTTCTCTTTTGGAAAATGGGTCGACAGAGCTATGATCAGAGGCCTTCTATGGGTCTAACACAATCAACTAGGTGACCAGTTCATCACAGAGCCAGCATGTGATCCAAGGGAGATATAGAAGATTTGAAGATTTTGAGCTGGTAGAATGGCTCATTTTAATGGTGCGATGGTGTTTATTAAAATATTCTACAGGCCAGGTGCAGTGACTCATGCTTGTCATCCCAGCACTTTGGGAGACAGAAGCAGGAGAATTGCTTGAGCCCGGGAGTTCAAGACCAGCCTGGGAAACATAGTGAGACCTCATCTACACACACACATACACACACACACATACACACACACACACACACACACACTCACAATAAAAAAATTAGCTGGACATGGTAGCATGCACCTGTAGTCCCAGCTACTTGGGAGGCTGAGACAGAAGGATCACCTGAGCCCAGAATGTTGAGGCTGCAGTGAACTTTGATCATGCCACTTTACTCTGACCTGGGTGACAGAGTGAAGATCCCAACTCAAAAAACAAACTGCATTAAAGAAAGAATATTGTATTTAGTTATCAAATCACAAGGATAGAGGTATTTCCAAATTATTTGCACAGATTTCTGCAGACACCAATGAAATATTTTATATTATTTGTTATCTTTGCCACCAGGCACTTATTTACTGTGCAATGGGACCATTGTAGAAGCAGGACTGAGGGAAGGTGGTGCTCGTTGAAATTAACGTAGATGCTTAATCACATACTGTCAGACACATTGATTCTCCACTAAAGCATTAAACGACACAAAAATGCGTCCACTCCAAAGGCACTCTTCACTCTACCTTGTAAGACAATTACATTTCAAATTTCCTCATCTCTTCTTGGACGCTAAACTCGCTGAGCGTGGAGTTCATGCCTCATTTATTTTTGTGTCCAACACAGCCCTGTGTCAGCGAGTAGCACATAGTAGCTATGTCTCAGATCCTTTCCAGAATGTGACAGGGTCTACCGGATAAACACTTAGGTGCACAAACAAGCAAAGAAATGGGTGATAAGAGCCTAGTAAAAGTTGATGAAATGACATAGATGACATCTTTGTCACCTGTCAAAATTAGAAGTGGTTCTCTTAATCCTTTTCCAGATTTTCAAAAGACCCCTGTTCTGACATTATCTTGTCACTTCTGTGGGCAAAGTTACCCTTGGACAGTTTGTTAAATGTAGTCTGCACCAGTGCTATTTCTTAATGTTATTCTTTGGAGATCTGTTGGAGAATACATCTCTGACTGGTTTGCTGTCGACATTATTATGCTTTAATTATTTTAAGATCTAATTGAACAAATGCTAAACATTCACTACCTATATACTAGAAAATGGATACGATGCTGGAAATACAGAAACAAATAGGACACAGTTCTTGTGCTCAAAATTTATTATTAGATGCAGACAGACAGTTAAAAAATAAATGCTGGTCCTAATAAATGCTTTCTAGAAGATATGGGCTTTGTGGACTTATGAGGTGAACAGGAGAGGTGTAGGCATTTTGTAAACATCATGTATAAAAGCCAGAGTTTCAAAAGTATCAAAAGTAAACTAGATTATTTTTTAACTTGGAGTAGGGAAGATTTTCCTTAGCCTGATGTACAACCTAAATACTATAATGCAGAGAATTGATAACTTTGACTACATAAAGCATTTGAAACCTTATGCATAGAAAAATATCACAGACAACATCAGAAGACAACAAAGTGGGGGAACATTGCAATCCCCAAGATAGTCAAAAACATACTTTCCTTAATATAAAGAGCTCTTATAATTCCACAAGAAGATAAATAACCTGATAGGAAAATGGTCAAAGAATGAACAGTTTTCAGAAAAAGTACATGCACAAATGACCGATAATCTTATGAAGCAATGTCCAACCTCACTCGTAGCCTAATAATAATGATGACAACAATAATGACATTTCCTTTCAACTGAAATGTGGGATGACAGGGAGTTTCCTACACTGTTGTGAGCATGTAAGTGGGGCAACCTCCCAGGCAGTTAATTTTTATAATATCTTACAGCATAGAGTATTCAAAGACCTAACACCTTCTGATACACATCACATGTTTGCAGATTTTAATTCAGTACAGCATTTTGGATATAGCTGGAATGAACTGTGTGTTTATGTGTAGGACGCGGGGAGGAAGGATTGCACCGGACATGGGCCAAGATGTGTAGACAGGAGTCAGATCGAGAAGGTATCAGAAGATCAGGTTAGAGAAGGCAAGGGAACAGTGGACTCAAAATCAAAAAGGAGGAATAAATGACACTGGCTGGTGCCCTGGCATTTTGCAAGTTTTGCTCCTCTGAAGCTGCTTCTGCCTCAGATTCTTTTTTTTTCTTTGTCCATGCGAAGCCATCCAGGTAACCCCTCCTCTTGATTAACCTGAATTTACTCTGCGCTCTCCACCAGATAAAAGAGACTTATGTGCGCTAATTGAATTAAGGCCGGTATTGTTCACTGAGCTGTGGCAGCGGTTCATCTGTTCTAGCCCTTTTTCTGTATCATCTGCATTGTCACAGTCAAAAGTGTTGGGGGGAAGAAAGGGAGGGGTGTTTTTCAAAGAACTACATGGGGATTCGGTCACGTGCCTGCCATTCACATCAATCGCAGATGCAGGGCAAAAAAATGCCTCGTACGTTCTTACGCACACCTCTTTGAAAAATGTCCCCTCTGGTATTGCTACCAGACTCCCCTCCACTGATACAGGATTTGGGGACTTTGAAGTCAGTTGTGGAAATTTCACTGCTTTCTTTGACTCCAGCAAATTGCTCCAAAATGCTACAAATGTAAAAAAGACTAAGAAAGCTTTAGCAGCCGCTTAGAGGTGGAATCCCCTTAAGCCATTGACAGAAAAATGTGTTTCTTCTTTCAGTTTTTAATTTGTGAGTTATATCTTAAACTATAGCGATGCAGTCACAGTCTTTTCTTAGGAGGAGAAAAATGAAGCATGAGTTGAGTGAGGGGTGGTGTTTTCGAAGAAAGGGGGCGATTTTGCAGCTCTAATTCTTTGACCTTGCTGCATTTTGGGCGAAGTCCCTAAAGCAGGGGCATAACTACCTGCAGAGAAATTATGTAAAACATGTTTTGTTCAATGTGGTTGAAAACATGGGTCAAGTGTTTCCAACATGAATCTGGATTTGACCGGGTGTCGAGACAGTCGGTGATGCCAGGTCTGGAAGCCCTGTGAATTCGTCCTACATGGACCCAGGAGAGCACAGGATGGGGAGATTCAAAGCCACTGCTTTTGATCCAAGAGACATACGTTTCCTGGCATGCTTAAAATTTTGCCTTAACAGTTTCCCATTTTAGGAGATAATTGGGCTTGGGTGCATTTTCTGAAAAATTCCCCTGAGTTGTTTTCTTCTCAGAGGATTCTAACACGGTACTAGGTTAGAAAGAAATACAGAGGGGTGAACATGACCGCCAGAAGCTCCCAGGGTTTCAGTTACCAGGTCCACACATTTAAGGATTTGGCCCAAATCAGATGCTTTCAAACTTGTTTTATTTCTGCAAAGAACTGTTTCGTGAAATGAAAGTTTATGTGAGATCACTATATAAAAGAGAAATGAGAGGTCACTGAGGGTGGAGCTGGGCCTCCAAGTTCCAGACCCTTCTCCCTCTCCCCTCATTCCCCTGGGACTCTGTGCTCTCTGCAGTCCAATTTGAATATCTTTGGGGATTAGTTCTGTCTAAGGAAAAGCCAACTCAGATCGTCTTTGACATAGCAAAGCCTTTCCAACAAGCGTCAAGTGTTTCCATCATGAATCTGGATTTGACTGGGTGTTGAGACAAGTCAGTGATGCCAAGCCTGGAAGCCCTGTAGACCCACCCTATGTGAACCCAGGAGGGCACAGGATGGGGAAATTCAAACCCACTGCTTTTTGGTCCAGGGGATACAGGGGTCCAAGTCTACTTTTCCATGCTGGAAACATGTAAGTGTTCCTCAGAGTGGAGCAAACTACACAGATATCAATTGCAGACCTTTTTAGCTTTGTGGCTTAGGGAAAGTGACTTCCCTCTATAGAGACCTCATTTCTTCATCTTTCAGATAGAAATGCTAGAACCAGCTGCATGGAATTCTTATACAGGTTAAATGAACAAGCCCTGGTGCTCTCAAGTGCCAGTGTTATCTATTAAGTCCGTATGCTCAGTGTTTAGCATAGAACATATGCCCAGGAAATGTTTGCTAGGTCAACTGTCAGTGGTGTGCTACAGTCCGTGTCTGTGGGCTCACAAGAGCCAATAGTAGACATATCTTCTCAATTCCTCATTCAGGGACTTCACATTAGTGGCACAAAATCTGCCATGGTGGGAATAGTTGCAGAAGAGAATGCAAGTGGTACAATCCTTATTCTCATTCCCCACTGACCCAGAGAGTCAGTTGTTAATCATTTAACCACACACCACTGCATAAGATGAACAAATGAAAAAGTTGACGAACAAAGGAGTATCGAATGTATTGCTACTATTGCTACTCATGGTAGTAAGCACAGAAGCAGCAGAGAAGTGGGAGATTGGTGTAGGCTGTTGTTGTCAAAAAAGGATCTTAGAAATTGAGAGGTAATGAGCACCCAGGGAGAAGTGATAGGATGCTGTGGGCTTTGGAGATTAGGATAGGAGGTGACATGGCCAGGTTAATGAGGGGATGTCTATAGCATTTGAAAGGAAGGGAGGAGAAAGTCTTGCCAAGGGCTAAGAAGGGACAGGTACATAGCAGGACAATTATGGATGGCAGGGCTGGAGGGAGGGATTAAATTAGGCAGAGCCTTGAAGGATGCTTAGATAAATACTGTTAAAAAAAAAGTTGAATTTCATTTCCACCCACAACAATGATTCCTTTACCTTGCAAATATGTTGAACATGATGGAAAGCACCAACCTGCCAAATGTAGTGGTCTCCTTAACCTCTTGAACTGGTGCAGAGTCTAACTAAATAGCTTCCCCAAAACCATAGAGATTTAGATAATCAATGGGAAAAGGACCCAAAAAAGGAACCAAGACAGGAACGGGGCTTGAAAGGATGTAGTCTGAGGCTGACAGCAAAGGAACCCACTGCCTGGTCTTTGCTGCATCTGCCTAAGATTCCAGCTGATTGATCATGGGACAAATCTCAGTTGTGTGTAGTTGATTTGTTGGACTTTGATCCTTGCCTCCCAGAGAACCAGGGACAGCTCCCTCTAGGTTGATGGTTCTCAACCTTGGTCCCCTATGAGAGTCATCAGATAAGCCTTCCAAATCCCAACACCCATTTCCCAGCCCAGATCAATTAAGCAATCCCAGGCCAGTACCCAGTTATCAGTATTCTTTGTCAAAGCTCCCCAGGTGTTTCTCACATGCTGCTAAGGCTAAGAAACACTGCACTAAGGAACTGGCTCTGGAACTTCAGGGAGTGCCAGAATCACTGATTGCTTGCCCCCCCCCCCCCCCCCCCAGAGTTTCTGAGTCAGGCAGTCTTGGAGAAGGGGAAGGATCTGAGAATTTACATTTCTAACAAGTTCCCAGGTGATGCTGGAGCAAGGACCACATTTGAGCACTTGAAAACCGCTGCTTTGGGTACCTAAAGCAACTTTTGGAAAATTGTCTGCTGGAGGAGTCTGTCGACCATGTCCCATTCCCAGCTCTCACCTGCAGGACCTCATTTAGTAGATTCTGCTCTCTGGGAACATTTGGCCATGTCTGGAGACATTTTTGGTTGCCATGATGTGGGGTAGGGCTGTCACTGGCCTCTAGCAGGCCAGGGCCAGAGATGCTGCTGAACATCCTACAATGCACAGGACAGACCCTACCTCAAAGTATAATCCAGCCCAAAAAGATCAATCACACAGAGACTGAGAAACTGATTTAAAGTCTCCAGAACGATGTTGGCTTCATATGTAAGGTAGGAATAGTCAGACCTGTCTTTCTAAATTATTGCCAAGAATGAATGAGATCTTATAGGGACAGAACCTCACGCACCAAGTGCTCCATAAACAACAGTCATTCTTAACCTCCTAGCAGACTTACTTAGTGACATAAACTTGAGTGAGGAACTTGACCTCCATAAACCTGTCTTCTCATCTTTAAAATGGGCACAACAATAGGGTCAATCCTATGACAAGTGCCTGTAAAGATGAAAGGAGATAATCTATGTAAATAAAGTCCCTAGGAAGGCTCAGTAAACATTATTGCCATTATCCATTATATGAGGGGAGACACACACACACAAAAAAAACGGGAATTATCTTTTTGGAGGGCGGGCCCCTTGTAGTATACCCAGAATTTGTTCCTCCAGATGAAACAGTCAACCAAAGATTTTACCTGGAAGTTTTGAGAAGGCTGCATCATGATTTTCAGAAAAAACATTCTGAGTTGTGGCAAACAGGTGGCTGGTTCTTCCACTATGACAATGCACCTGCCTACACCAAGCTGAGTGTTCAGTAGTATTTGACTGAATATGGCATGACCCATTGCCCCACCCTCCCTATTCACCGGATCTCATCCTGATGCATGTTTCCCTGCATGGAAAAAGACCTCAGAGAGAAACGTTTTGCAGATGTAGAAGAGGTGAAGCAAAAAAAGACAGAAGCATGAAAAGACATCAGAATTGACGAGCTCAAATACTAAAGCAATGAAAAAGCATTTTGATAGGTGTATTGCATCAAACAGAGAATCCTTTGAAGGTGACTAAAGTTTAAACACGTAAGAATAAATACATAATATTTTATAAATAAATTCCGTTTTGGGGGATTCCCCCCTTGTATCTTTACACAGAAGTTGATTCCGAAAGCTCTCTTGTAGGGTCTAAGATGCTGACTTACTACTTCTCAATCTGTACGTCCTTTAAATAGGTAGAAAGGCAGCGAATGTCTAGCTTCCAGGTTATGAGGATTCAGGAACACAGCAGGAATAGTATAACCTCTTAGCACTCGAGGCCAGACCCAAGACTCAAAAGTCAGGTCATATCTCCAACAGTGCTCAACTGCATGTGACTTCTTGATGTTGAAATCCAATGTTGACTTTGTGCCTACCCGTTTCCAGCCTCAGTCCCTGTCTATTTGGATGAGAATTTGGTGATGCAAAATGTTAAGAAGATAAACACCACTCAGTCCCATCTCGAGACAGACATGTCTCGAGGCAATAAGAGGGTCAAGATGGTTTCCTGGGCCTCTCCATTTTCCAGATAGAGCAAAAAATTTGAACCCAGGCTTGTCTGACTCTCCAATGCCTGGACTCTTAACCAGCCTGGAATTCACAATGCAGGTTACAACAGGAACACAGCAGAAGATGCCAGGGACCACCAGGGACCATCCACAGACACCCGGTCCTGCCAGCTCTCCTCTGCACAGCTCCCAACTCCCAGCTCGACCACAGCCTCAGAAATAAAATGCCCTTTCCCTAATCTGCACGCAGAATGGATTTTAGCAACTGGATTTTATCGAGAAACCGCCTCCTCCTCCCCTCTACCCCCAACATTCGAAAACATATTGTCTTCTTTACTGTAGTTCATTTTGCTTTCCGAGGTGATTAATGAATTAAAGATGCAGCGTATTTATTCTTTTGCCTGATTACCATTCTGTAATAAATCTAAGCTCTGGAGTCTGTCGATACAAGAAGGCCAACCTGCCTCTTTGGAAAATAAAGGTTTGTACGTTAAGCTTAACTTCCAGCTCTCCAACACGGGTGAAAATTCACCTTTAGAGCCTTATAAAAGTAAGTTGGGAGCACAGAGACATTGCTGGCAGGTGGAAGATTCCATTTCTGAGGATGCGAAGGCACTTTGCCCATATCTCCTTGGACAGGGGAAAGCCTGTTGCCCTGGGGCTGAGATTTATGTATTGAGAACACAGAGCACTGAGCTAAGTGGAGGTGATGGTGGAGAGGGGGGTGACACCCAGCCAGGTCTTGTCCTGGCCCTGTGTGATCTTACTGTCCACTTGGAATGGCGCCATCTGCAGAGCTGCACTTACCACTGGCTGAGTGGTGGTGTTGGGAACTGCATTTGACCACACAGGTTAGAGTTGAGGTTGCTGGTTTCCATTTTGTCTCCGCAGCTGGAGAGGAGGCTTCTAGAAGGTAGGCGCTGTGGTTTGCATAGGACAGGAGCATTTGTAGCCAGGAGCCCTGTCACTGGAGTCAGACAGGCCCTTGTCCAGCCCCTGCCTTGTCACTGACTAGCCACGTGATCACGGGCAAATTGGTTTCCTCATCTATCCAATGAGGTTTCTCAGTCCTCTTCCCCAGGGTTGTTGAGGCTTGACCCACCTCGCAGCACCAGGTCCTAGGGGTGGCAGGTGGCAGTGCTTCACCTTGAAGCCCTCACTTCATATAATCCTTATTAAATTCGACCTGTACTTGGACAAGAAGGACATACAAGTAAACACACAAAACTAAGCTGCTAGTATCATTGGTTATTTTCTTTCTTTTTTTTTTGAGTCAGAGTCTCACTCTGTCTCCCAGACTGGAGTGCAGTGGCACGCTCACGGCCACCCCAGTGTTGCCCTGCTGGGCTCAAACAATCCGTCTTCTCCAGCCTTCCAAGTAGCCAGAACTACAGGCACACACTACCACACCCAGCTAATTTTTTTATATTGGTCTCACCAAGTTGCACAGGCTGGCCTTGAACCTTGGGCTCAGGCAATCCTCTCGTCTCGGCCTCCCAAAGTACTGGGATTACAGGCTTGAGCCACTGCACCTGTACCCGGCCTTTTTAGTACTTTTTAAAAGCATTTTTCTGAGAAAATAAAAAGCAAACAATAAAACAAACAAATTATTCACTTGCTCCATGGCATCTATAAATCTATTTCTTAGCTGCCACTGACTAGACAGTATGTATATGTATGTGTCTGTGTATAATCCTATGAAGACAGTCATCAAAAGTCAGATTGAATGGGTAACCCCTCTACCGAGGTTTGCATTTTAATGGTAGGTAGCCTTCCTTTATATACATTATATCCATCCCCAGATAGCCCAAAGATTACCTTTAAGGATTCTGGAAAATCCGCTAAAAGATTCTATCCAAGCCCATTTTTCTGAAAAGAAAAATACATCAAAAGCATCAATAGCCAAAGAAAGTTTGGACATCAGACCATAGGCTCCCAAGGCTTTTTCTCTCCTGGTGAGCTTCCAGTTCCATAAGCTGGTGGGAGGAGTCAGGAACTGGAAGCTTTTCGGGGCCCTTAAGTTCTCGCTATGACTAAGGATTCAGGTCAGTGAGTCTCCAGTTCAAGTTTGCCACTAGCTCAGGGAACAGTGCACTTCACCCTTCATCCTTGGTCTCCTCCCCCTGGAAAATGAGGATGATATGAGCCACACTGTAGCAATGTCAAGGGGAATCACGTGACCATGATGCAATGTGGACAGAATGCCTGGCCGAGATCAACCCTCCATAGATGCTTGGTTCTCTTAGCACCAAAAGGTGGGCAGGGTGTTCCAGTGCACTCTTCCTCCCAGGAAGCACGATCTGCTTCCTCAGCTCAGCATCAATCTGCTGGACCACCAACATGTAGGGCTTGAGGCCATGCAGAATGGTGGCTACCTGCCACTCTGGGTCCCATTCCTGAGCTGTGCAGGCCTCACTGACTTCTTCTCCCAGTTTTTATGGCCTTCTGAAATGGTATACTTGAGAATTAGTGGATTAATCTCTCTCTCATGCTTGTCTAAAAACATCATAAAAGTCTGAAGTGTGTCCTGTTTTTATGGATGGGGATTACCATTGTATCTCTAATGGCAAAGTGTTGGCACTTAGTCGGTCCCTTTAGATCTAGGGATATGTACAGAAATTTAAAAATAAATTTAAAATAAATAAAAAACGACCTACCGAGATTTTCACCTGGCTGCACATCAGAATTACCTGTGAGTTGGCTGGGTTTTGTTTGTTTGTTTTTAAGATTCAAACGTAGGCCTCAGAGTCAGGAAGGACAGGGTGGACCCAGGGCTGATCTAGAGTTTGCCAGACCTGGTGCCCAATCCTTGTTCTGCCAGTGTCAAGTTGTGTGACTTGAGGCAAGTGTTCTCTCTGAACTTCCATTTCCTCATCTATAAAAAATGGAGACAAGTATTGCCTATCTCAGAAGATTTTCAGATCAGGACTGCCAATGTGTCGGAAAGGGAAGGGGAGGGAGGGAAGATGGTGATATTACAGACAGGGGTCTGCAGACTTTTTCTGTAAGTGGCCAAGTAGTAAATAATTTAGGCTTTGTCGACCATGTGGTCTCTGTTGCAGCTGCCCAACTCTGCCATTGATAATATGTAAATGAACGCACCTGGCTGTTTTCCAATGTAGATTTTTTTCTTCCCCACAAAAACAGGTAGTGGGCCAGATTTGGCCCCCATGGGCCACCGCTTGCAAAGACAATATACAGGGTTGTAACAGGGTGCTTTGGGGTCTCGGTAACAGAAAAGTGACTATGAATGATGCGAACACTCTGAAATTTGTTATCTCCCATGAGAAGTCCTGGCATATATGGGTGCAAGGCTGTTTATGACATCAGGCCCCAATCTCTTGCTCTCTTCCTGTTCCACCCTTCTCAGGATTCTGATGCAAGATATATGCAGGGTTTTGGGTGCCATGCTTTTGCTCTTGGCTGTGCTACAATAAAAGACCACCCAAAACCAGAAAGGAGAGAGTATGCCATTCCTTGTTCCTTTATAAGAGCAAGTAGCGTTTGGCAGAAGTAGACATCTCCACACATTTAATGGGCTGGGATTGTCATATGTCCTTCCCTTCATCGATCATTGGCACTGGTTGTGAGATTAACCATGACAGGCTTAGACTGACCAAGATTTACCCCAAAATGCCCCAGGGCTGAGTATCTGCCAGGTGTTTCCCGAACTATAGTGACTGGGGAGACCTGAGCAAAATCTTGATTTTTATCAGCGAAGAAGATAAGTGTGTGGAAGGACTATTGGCTGTCACTGGATGAGGCTCCCTGGGTTGTCACGTGGATGAAAGGAGGTCATGTGAGTAACAGCACTTTGTAAACACTGGGACTTCTTTAAAGTGTTGTGTCGAAGTCTCCCTCCATCAGGGAAGTTATTAGGCTCACAGGTTATTTCTAAATAAGCCAGCGTGGTCGGTTCATAGCTACTTCCCACTCAGCTCTCTTGGGGTTCTAGCTTGACACTGTAGACGTTATCCAGCTATGGGATGATTCCACACTTTTCTTCCCCATAATTCCTCTTTCCTCCTTTCCTGCAACCAGAAGAAGAAAGAGCCTTCTAGGCAACAGATGTAAGAAAGAAGTGTTCTAGCAAGGCAGGTATGCTTCCTGGGACTAAGGAATAATCCTTCAACCTTCTTGGGCAACGAGACAAAGAGGAGAGAAAAGGACTTGGCATCTAATGCAGTGAAAGTCTAGGGGGTTCTGAAGGGGAGGCCATGGACATGGGGAAGGGAATCTGTTGAAAGCAGGATCTGCTTCACTAGAAATGCGTCCCACTTGCCTGAAAGTTTTCCCTTTTTGCCGTAAGATACATGGAATTATGAACTAGATTAAGAAGAAACTTTGAACCTAAACTTAGAGTTTGAGTTGGCTTAGCATCTGATTCTGCAATGAGGAGTCTGGATAAAACTTTTTGGATGCAAAAATTTACAGAGAATAATATCTTCCTACTTTCCACCCAGAATTGCTAGGTGAGTGTAAAGAGTCAGACATGATTACTGAGATCATCTAAGTAGTCATACGTGTGTGTGTGTGTGTGTGTGTGTGTGTGTGTGTGTGTGTGTGTGTCTTTTCTAGCTATTTATGATGGCATTGAATAGAGCTATCCAATAAGAAATATAACATTAGCCACATTTTAAATCCCAAATTTTCTAACAACCTCATTTAAAAAAGTAAAAGGAAACTGGTGAAATGATTTTTAACATTATCTTAAACCTAATAAATCAAAAATATTATTATAGCAATACATATTCAATATTAAAATGTATTGAGATATTTTATAATCATTTTTGTGCCAAGTCTTTGAATTTGTCACATATTTCAATTTGGATGCTAAATGTTCAATAAGGTTAATGTGAAATGGAGTCTGACCAAAACAATAAAGGTGCACATACTAGTAAAAAATATTTATATTTTATGCTGCTTTATGACGTCAAGTAGTTAGAATCAAATAAAATTAATAATTCAGTTCTTCAGACAAACTGGCCACATATCAAGTCCTCTATAGCCACACATGTTCAGTGGCTACTAGAGTTTGGGAGTTATCTTGTTGAAAACCTCTGCCTACCAGTTTGAGATTTTTTTTTCTGGGATTAGGAAAAGGCAGTGCTTTATGGACATAACCTCCAGTCTGCATGATAAATCCACCTAAGGGTAAGTCCCACTGTCTGTTTCTATAGTAAAAACACCTAGCCTAAGCCTACAATTAATACAGATTTAATATTGGCTAAATGGATGGATGGACAGAAGGAGAGACAAACGAAGAACTTCCTGTCTGGTAGGCACAATTGAATTTGAAATAAAGCTTGAAAGCTGTCTTTTTCGTTTTGTTTTGTTTTGATCTGGACCTGAAAAAGGAGGAAGGGGTCTACTCTATTTTCTGGACCTGGTATGGGGTCCGGGTCCAGAGAGACATGCACAAAGGTCTCATAACCAGACCCACTCCTGGGTGGGATGATGTTTCCTCTTCATCTTCAACTTGTTCTAGGAGGAAGTACCGCACTGGGTTGGAGCCCTAGATAGAAGCTTCATGGTGAGTGAGGGGTTTTCTTCAAGCATAAAGACCTAAGAATGAGGGATGAGGAGAGGAAAAGGCCCTAAACTAAGGACATTTGTTTCCCACATGTCTTTAGTTTAAAGTAATCAGTACCCCATTATAGCACATTTGGCACTGACAGTTTCTGGACACCTTCAACATCTTCCACAATTGCAGGTTGGAGAAAAACAAAATTGTTCAGGTTGTTTTTTAAACTTAGCTTAGTTTTGTTTGTTTGTAGGTTTTTTTGTGATTTTTTTTTTTTTTTTTTTTTGAGTTGGAGTCTCATTCCGTTCGTTGCCCAGGCTGGAGTGCAGTGGCACACTCATGGCCGCCCCAGCATCGACCTACTGGGCTCCAGCGATACTTCCGCCTCAGCCTTCCAAGTAGCCAGAACTATAGGCGCACGCTCCCATGCCCGGCTAATTTTTTATTTTTTGTAGAGATGAGATCTCGCCAAGTTGCCCGGGCTAGTCTTGAGCCCGTGGGCTCAGGCAATCCACTTGCCTCGGCCTCCCAAAGTGCTGGGATTACAGGCTGAGCCACCGAGCCCGGCCTGTATGTTTGTTTTTAAACACTACATTGGTTCAACTAAATTTGAGATTCCCCAGTGGAAGGTAGGAGAGGCTTCCCGCCTCTACCTGCTCACCTCAAATCCTTTTGGTATCTCTGATTTAACTGACAGTCTCCAAGGTGATACGTGACTTATGAAATTTCACTCAAGAGTACTGTTAGGGACACAGACCTCAGAGAACCACAATACAATAAAACAAGCAAAACCAAAGCAGTGATAGGCAGGAGAACTTCCAAGCACTCATGCTCTCCTTCATGCCATCTGCCCATCAGATAACCCAACAATAGACTGACATGATCGAGAGAAAGGAAAGAAAAACTGGAGTGAAATATAGCACCATCAGCATTTTTCATTTCCGTTGGCTTCTCCAATTTAAAAATGGAATCATGTTTAACATCTTAATTAGGGACAGTAATGTACAGCAGTTTTTTATGAACATCTCGTAATTTACTCTTGAAGTAAATTATAGTCAATTTATCTCCAGTGACAAGTCAATAAAACAGTGGAAGTCTCAAGCTTTTCAATCACCTGATTGGTGTTTCCTGTTTTTACTACTGAATGGGAGGATGGGCAACAGGTTAGGGGGGTGGGCAGCTCTGGAGAGCTGCTGTGACTTTTGAAACCTGCCACTTGCAGACTTTTCTCTAGGGAACCCGGTCTAATTCTTGCCAACTGTTATGAGCTTAGAATTTGCGTAGAGAGACACACATTGGTTGAGCACACAGAATGACTGGGACCTTTTTGGTTCTTGCAAAGTGGATGGTCAGGACAATTCAAGTGGTAAACCAAAGAACCACCGTCTGCTTTTAACATTGGTTCTTTGTAATGAGAGTGTTAAACACATGCACAAACCATCAGTTGCCAGAGTGCAGGGGCCTCTGCGGGCGGTCTTCTTGTTGGTGCAAGCTTGGTTAATAGCTAAGCCCACTCAAACCACGACCAGGGTCCTCAGGCTCGACACGTGTGTTTGTCTCGCTTTACTGTGGTTTTAGAAATGGCAATTAGATCAAGTCAACAGCTTCTAAACAAGCACAACAGCCACCAGGCAAGATGGAGAAGACACACCCTGGGTAGGGGTTTTTGTGGTGTTTCTGTTGGTTCTGAAGAGAAGCGCATGTGTCCAGCCAAGAATAAACAAATTATGTGAATAATTTGCCTGACTTCAGGGAAAGGAAGCGTGAGGGTGACCCTGTGATCATCTCTCCAAGTTAAAAAGGCTACCCAAGAACCAAGAGCCCCAATTACAATCAGACAAGAGAACCAGGCTGAAAATTCTAGGACCACAGGGGAGGCTGTTGCTTTGTTTTCCTGAAGAAAGTCACTGAACTCTTGAATTTAACCTCAGTTGGATGGTGAGACTTAGGAAGACAGGGCATATCTATGTCATTCTGTAGTGTGTCCTCAGGGCCTAGGACTGCGTTCCAAATTTTAACAAAAATCCTCCTCTCTGTGCTGCTTCCGAGGACACAGCTACATCCATGCTTCACCCTCTTTGTATTATGGGGGCAATCCCCAAAATGTTTGATGCGAATCTTCCCTTCTTTCTTAGGTGAGAAAATAAACAATAATATACAATATTGCTTTTTAATCTAAGCCCAAATAAATAGAAGGCTGAACTATGACCATTTGAAATTTAGGTATCTGACCAATGTAATTAGCCAAACAGAAGGATATGCAATTTTAAACCATGACAATCCCTTTAGGGCAGGTTGGTTGAACCATCCAGCCTCCCTCCCTCACTCCCTCCCTCTCTTCTTCCCTTTCTCCTTTTCGTCCTGTCTTTCTTTTTGTCTTTTGAGTTCATACTTTCCAATTCACTGTCTCAGTATAGCTTAACTCAAGCATAAATGGACACTTATTTTCACATCCTTTCTGACAACCATTGTACGAATAAAATGACCCCCACAGGCCAAAACAACCCCAAACCAAGTCTCTCCAGCTGTGAGATACTTTGGCTGACTTGCTGGATGAGATGGTAAGATCCCAGGATAGGTGCCCCATTCTGATATGCGGGGGAGGGCAAGAGCAGTATACTTCTCCTGAATCAGTCCCATCACAACAACATGGGACATCCACTGCCCTTCCTCAAAGTGCCCATCAGGTCTTGGCTTAAATGTCACTTCCCTCTAAAAGCTTTCTCTTGCTGCCCAATTAGGATCTGAGTCTCAGATTCATAGCCCCATAGCTCCACAGCATCTTAACGATGCTCACCTCACAGGGATGAATCTGCTTTTCTCATCCTGTATCCTTACCTCCCACAGAGTACTCACCATATTCTAGGCATTTAATACATATGAGATGAGTAAATGAGAAATTACACATGACCTCTGTCGTTGGAATAGTAACTACTGTAACTGAAGGTTGATTGCATTCAGCTATAACACAGATTGTCCCACTTAATCTCTGCAACATTATGAGAGTTGACTGTCATTATTATCTCTTTTTACAGATGAGGAAACTGAGTTGTAGAGGCTCTGACATAAGACTACATAAGTAACCAACGGCAGGGCTGGAGTACAAAGTGTAGGCTGCATCAATGAACATAACCAAAACAGTCTTCGTGCCTTCATACCCTGCATTTGGGCTGACTCAACTGATGGTTCTGTTTCTTTTTGTTCATGGCCATGACAATTTTTGCTCCCCCCCCCCTTGCACCTGAAAGCCTGGAAAATTCTGGGACAAGATTGTTGGCAAATAAAGGTTAATTTTCTCCTCCTCTGCCCTCAAACTGCTGATCTTGGCCATTGTCTAATCTTCTCCTCCAAAAACAGAAACTTTGGGAAATTACCTTGGCAGAAAAGTCTTTCTTAGCTCTTCCTCAGCAGCCCAGCATGTCGATATAGTTGGCATTAGCAATGGAATTGAATTTTTAAAAATTGTACTGCCTGAAGTCTGTCAAAAGGAGTGTTGGTTGAAAAGATCTTGTTTGTGAGCTGGACCCAGTGGTGCATGCCTATAGCCCAGCTACTTGGGATAATTGTATGAGTTCAAGTATAGCCTGGGGAGCATAACAAGACCTCATCTCTAAGAAAAGAAAAGAAAAGAAAAGAAAGAAAGAAAGAAAGAAAGAAAGAAAGAAAGAAAGAAAGAAAGAAAGAGAAATAAACTTGTATATGTGTATATGCACAAGGATGACAGAAAACCTATAATGAAAAATTTCCATTTACTGATCACTTTCTTCATACCAAACATTATTCTAAAGTCCTCACCTATTAAGTCCCTACAATAGCCCTGTAGTGTGATTATGATTAATTATCCTCATCTTGCAGATCAATAAACTGAGGTATAAATTGATATTATCTAACTTTACCAAGATCACATAGCTAAAATGTGAAGGTGCCAATTGTTCTTGACTTATGATGAAGATGAAATAACAGAGAGACATTTTAGAAGGTTGCTCAAAGATCTATTTTCACTCAATCCTCACTCCCATAATTTCTGTTATTGTGTGGTTGAATTGATCACAAAATGTTGCCAACTGGATTCTGGGTTCAACTTTTTAAAGAATGAGTTCCCCTCATATGAGATCTCTCAGCTTAAAATCTCCTTCTGCAGAGTTATCACTATGGGTTCAGATGATAGTAGCCAGGGACAATGGAAAACAGAAACCCAATACAACTCTCTATCTATAATCAATATGCTAAACCAGATCATAGCAAATCTTGTAGACACTCAGGATATGCTTTGAATAGGGAGCTTGAGCTAAGTAGTAAAAGTTGGGTAGGAATTTACTGGGTCTTCAAAGAGATATGAAGACATTCCAAAAAGATCTGGTATCATGATTAAAGCATGAAGTGGTAAACTGTATTTGATACTACTAACCAAATGATATAATAAGCTTAGAGACAGAGGTGTGCTAAAGTCATCTTATACTGGCTTGCACAATCAGATTGTCAAGTGTTTAGGAATATTGTGAGCTGATTGTTAAACGTCATGATTTAAAGTAAATTATATAAAATTCCAACTAGATATATATTACAAATAAAGGTGATAAAGTAAATCATTACTTTCTAATTATTTCATGGCATTTTGCTATTTATGCCCTTAAGACTATTTATATTGATTGTATCTGTTTGGTAGAAATACTATGCTTGGCACCAGAAATGTTTCAGATTTTTAATTGATTTGATTTCAAAATATTTATGTTATACTTACCAGTTGAGTATCTCTTATCTAAAAATCAGAAATCTGAAGTGCTCCAATGAACACCTCCTTTGAGCATTATATCAGTGTTCAAAATTTTTGTTTTGGAGCATTTTAGGTTAGGGATACTTAACCTCTATTGGTGTGGTATTACACATTTCTTCCCAATCTCCAGTTAGTAACGTCACATTGGTAGCTTAAAATTAACTTTGCTGGGATTATTTATACCACAGAAATTGGCAAACACTAAAAATCAGGGGTTCTTTTCCCCTTTGAAGAACTGGTTATTAAACATTTACCAATATTACCACTGTTTAGAGATAAGAAGAGACCAGGTATCAAAGGATACTGAATACCTTCCAGAGACCTCTGATGTAACTTGTAGAGTATTGCTTCTTCTGTTAGCTCAGGTTCGGGCGAGAGGTTGGGGGGATGTTGGAAAGAAAGAAACAGAGCCTGAGGCAAGCATTAAGCTCTGGTCAGTTAGTGGGAAGTGCAAGCCCAGGGCAGGGCAGTATGGGTTGGGGCACACGGAAGTGAAAGGGAGGAGGATGGATGCAAAGATAAGGTGATGCAGTGCCAAGCTGGTCACTGCTTCACAGCTCACAGTAGCCACAAACAGTTGTTCTTTCCAGATAGAATCTTTATCAGAGGAAGGAGCAGAGAGGGAGATTTTCTGCCAGCTCCCTTCCATCTCATCTCCTCTTAATAAAAGTTCTTCCCATTAGACTTAACTCACCCATGTTTCTGGGTCATATACTCTGGGCAAGCAGATCTGAGCTGGCTTTGCAGTGGGGCACTTCACTTGAATCAGAACATGGTGGCAGGCACCGGGGCTCTTATGCCAGAAACAGGAAGTATCACATGCAGTCAGTGTCTGCTTGGCATCTACTACACTGAGACTTGTGGTCAGAGAGGCCATGAAAAACCAAAGGACACACAAGATGTCCATTACAATTTTCAAACGTAAGGATACAAAAGTCTCACTTGTGGGATCTTGTCCAAGGTTCAGTGCTCTGGACCCACCTTGAGAATTCTGGGTCTTTAGAACTGGGGTTGATCTCAGGAATTTCCTTTTCTAGTGAGCCCCCCAGAAGACTATGCAATGGAGCCACACTGGTGGAGGTGAAGGGGACCTTACTCATTTGTAAAAATTCTCACGCATCTCTGTTGTCCACCTGTCCTCTGTTGTGTTACCTATTTGGTCTGAAGTGTCAATCAGAGTGCTAGAATTCTGATCAAATACTAACTCTGCAGCTTTTCCCACTGGCCCTCAAATTCCCATGAGATTATGGACCTTGCAGGAACTTGGATGGGTTTAGAGTCCTTCATACTCAGTGATTTATCACAGAAGCAAAGAAGTGGATACCACATGTTCTCACTCATAAGTGAACCCTGAACATCTATGGTAATACCATGTGAAAGGGATTGGCAGTAGCAGGTCACTACCAAGGGAGGGGGTGGACTCATAACACTAATAAGGGCACCTGATTTCAAACCAGGCGAAGTGAGGACTCATGGGAGGCCCAAACTTCACCTGTATAATGACCACTTATTTACTTAACCCTGAATTGTACCCCACATTTTAAAAATTAAAACAAATTCTCTTGAGATAGTCATTCCCTCTGTCTCATCATCTTTAAGATATTCTTCCACCTTTCTCATGAGTGAGGATCCAAGAGATTAGGAAGAAAGATTAAAGACCAGCGGGTTTGGATATGGGAATGGGACACTAGATGAAGTCAATTGTCTTTTAGATTCCCAGTTTTCTCATGGGTACAGTGGAGACCTTGGCTCCCACCTCATAGGTTGTTGGGAGGATCATATTTGAAAATTCTTCTACAATTTGTACAATTCTTGGCACATCATAAGTGAACAGTGCTTTAGCCATTATTCTTGTTTTGGTGGTTGTTCTTAAGCAGTGGTGAATATACTAAGAAATGAAGACCTATTCAATGAGGGAAGTAGAACTGCAGAACCATGGTGTTCCCCTGTGTGCCACACTAGATGCCCTTTCAAGAAATCAGCAGAAAGAACACTGAGAACCTCCACCTTCCTTTGGGCTTTTTTTTTTTTTTTTAGGCTCTGGCATTTTTGGGAACAGGCCTGGGGTCTGGCAGCTTTCTAACCAGCTGACTCCAGCCAGGCCAGTCCACAGTCTCTGCGTGAGACGACAGACTATGTTGTAGAGACAATATGCTGAGACATCTCTTTGACAAAGGTGCTTTCTGAGCACAAGTTGACTCCAAGTTGTCTGCCTGAGTCTCCCTCAAAAGGAGGGAGTGGCATAAGGTTCCAGGGTCAGCTCACACCAGCCTTTCATCTCAGTGGTCTCCATCTCTGGGCCAGAGGCTCTGAGGGACCCAACTCCATTGGATGCTATTCAGTCAACTACTAGGAATGCAGACTTCTTCAATTACAGAGAGTTAGTGAACAGAATATTCCCTAGAGATGTTGTACCTTGAGAAACAGCCACCTCCCTCAATAGAGTCTGAGAGCTATTGCCAGAGCAGAGCTTCATCCTGACAGCTGGCATTTTCTGAGCACTTACTGTGTGCTGCAACTCTATTTCCTTACTTTATTTAATCCTCCTAGCTCTTCCAGGTTGAGAATATTAGTAACCTGTTTTGCAGGTAGAGAAATTGAGGCCTAAATGTCATACAGACCAGAAATTCAGAGCCCAATGCGCCTACATCCTAAACCTCTATGCCCCTTCAACTTTGCCTCGTGGAAATGTGGGGCCCTCTTCACATCTTTCTGCTACTGTTCCCAAATCTAACTGGTGTTCCCAAATCCAGCATGGTTTCTGGCAGATTTGGTTTGCAGTGGCATCAGAACCACAGCTCTGCTGTCTCATCGGTCAGCATTCACCAAGTCCCAGCTGTGCGTCAACCTTGATGCTGAATTCTGTGAAGATATCCATGAGGAGAAAAAAATCCAGTCACAGAAACCACAGTCTGGAGGTAACAAAAATCCAGGTGGGAAGGACACAGGACTGGGTGTCTGAGGTTAACACAGACAAATGATGAGGGCTGAGATCCTGTCCTGATCCTGAGGGGCCTGAGGAAGAGGCAGTTTCTGAGGAATTCAGGAAAGTGTTATAAAAGGGATGAGACTTAAAATGAGCCTCATGGGAGGATAAGGAATTCCCCAGAAAGCTAGAGACATAAAAAGGTGGGGGTTGGGGGAGGTGGGGGTCAGGAGAGAGAATGGCAGGAGTAGAGTCTCTATAGAAACAATGGAGCAGGACAGTTTTCCATGGAACAGTTGGCATTTCCCATTGCCCCTAGAGTAGGGCACCACAGAATGGCTGTTTGGAGAGGGCAGGTAAGTCTTAGATTTTTATGCCAAGTTAGGAAGTTTGCATTTTATCCTACAAACATTTTGAAAATATAACTTCCTTGGAATCTCGGTGTATCAAAAAGACAAAGGCACACTTGTGTCAAAGCAAGAAGCAGAGTTAGGTAAGGAAAGGTCCAGTCCTCTAAGGCCAGAGAGTGGCAGAATTTTCTGTAAATGGCCGAAGAGCAAAGATTTTTTGGCTTTTTGATCCATCATGTTTCTGTTGTAGCAATTCAATTCTGCCATTAGAGAGCAAAGGTATCCAGAGATGACAGGTAAATGAACACTGAAATTGAACTTTCTATAAATTTCGTGTGCCATGACATTCTTTTGATTAAAAAAAACATTTAAAGTGTCAAAACTATTTTAGCCCCTGGGATGTACAAGACCAGACCGCGGGGATATGGCCCAGGAGGTCCCTAAAGAGGGTCATACAGCACAGAGAGCCACAGCTTCAAGCAGGGAAGTGAGGGATTTCACATCTGTTTCAAAAGGTCCTAGAGACAGAATGGTCCATGTCTTTCTCACTTGTAATTGTCAGAGTTCGTCTGGAATCTCATCCAGAAGAGAAGGGCAGGTTACAAGCTTGGTTGTGCCCACACTGCTTTTATAAGTTCCCATAGGGCATGTACTACTGCAGTGAAAACACTTCAAGAAGCAAAGTGGAAGACTATGAATCAGAGAATGACTACACAGGAACCTGTTTCAAGACCGGAAATAATACCTTGGGTGTCCTTTGCTGCTTGGCTTTCAGATGGAGAGGAAAAGAAATCTTTTCAAGGAACATGGATACTATGTACAGTCTGACCCCAATGGGGAGTTTGACTCTCCCGTGAATCCTCGTGGGAGATGCAGTATACCTTTAAGGGCGTCTTTTCTGCAGGTGATCCCTCTTTGAATATCAGGAGTGTAGTCTTAGATATGCAGTCCCTCAAGAGAGGGGACTAGGTGAGGTCCTTGGAAGCACTTTGTGGTTCCCAGTATGTGCAGGCTCAAGAAAGGATCTGTGCACAGTAGGTGTTTGTTGCTCCCCATGCTGGGGACTCCCTGTCTTTGGGGCCACGGAGGTCTCCAGCTGGACCATGTCCCTTGCCATGGTGGAACAGCCTTGAAGTGGCCTCACATGCCACAGTTCTGGGGGCAAACTTTATTCTGGAGGGGATATTTCGTGAGCCATGTCTGCCTGGTCCTCTGGGTTCCCCTTTATAAGAATTTGGTTGGGAACCGACATACAGAAGGAATCTTATGTGTGCCTGAAACCTCATGAGACTAACAGAAAGAGACTCTTCCTCTAACCACTGCTTAAATGGTACAAAATCCTACCATATTCAAAATGGGTATAACAGGTCGTGAGATTGGCACAGTCAGTGAGTGAGAAGAAACGAGTGGGAGTTTGTTTTAGGCTAAGCCTCCTTAGAAGCATGGGGGTGATCTTGTCTGCTGGGTGTGCCCTTAACTTCATTCTGTCTACTTTTGGCATGATGAGGCTCGCTAGCTTGTGCTGTAGCCCTAAAAGCGACTGACTCAGTGGGTCACATGGTGAGCAATCACAGTGAGATCTCGCGGTTTTACCAATCAGAGGAGTCAGAGAGCTGTAGTGACGGACAGTCAGCTGACCATCTCCCCAACCCTGGGCTCAGCACTTTGCATTCTTCTGCTCATTTAATCCGTACAACTACACTCCAAAAGAGGTCTTGAGATCCTTGTTTTATAGGTGAAAAAATTAGGCTAAAAGAGTATTTATCTGGAGTGGGGGAGAGAATAATGTTTTCTTTTCTTTAAAAAAAGTAGTACATGCTAATGTAGAAGATCTCATCATCCCAGAGGTGTGCACTGAAAACTAGTTAGTGAACAACCTTCTTATCTAGACCCAGTGTGTAAGGAGGGGAGATGCCCAACGAGACAGCCTAGTGAGCTGAGAGCTGGAGTCTCTCTCTCTCCTTCCCCTCATCTTTGTGCAGGGATGTCCCCCTTCCTAATTCCTCTGCCGATCTGATTATCACCTCTGTTCTCCCCCTTTTTCTCCACTACACGTTATTTCTTTGGCTAAAATATTAATGTTCATTTTGATTAATGGTCTCAGGATGTTCTTCAACACTAGGCAGAGTACTCTGCAGATGCTGTGGGAAATGAAAGATCTCAGCCCCTGTCTTCCTGGAGTTTCAGAGTTTAAAGGGAGAGAGCAACATGAACTTGAGAAAAAACTATTGTAGGAATAGAGAGATGGAGATGGAACATAAGTGATGGAAAGAAACTTCTTGGGCCTTGAGTTATGCCACCATCAGTGCTGGATAGATGCGACCATGCAGGAATTCGGCTAATTGTAACTTAGACTGCAGAATGGGAACCAGTCAGGAGATCTGCTTTTCAGTCATTTTTAGGGATCTTCCTGAATTGATCACTTCATAAGGTGCCTGTGTGGAAATGGCATTTCATTCACTGACTTCTTATGTAGGGAGTGATGATCTTTAATTTTCTGTGTTGGTGGAAATCAGGGTGAGGTGACTTGGCATTCCTGCCAAGGCTTTGCCAGGACACTTTTTTTTTCTTTTTTTTTTGAGTTGGAGTCTCACTCTGTCACCCAGACTGGAGTGCAGTGGCCGCTCCCAGCCGCTGTAGCCTCGACCTTCTGGGCTCCGGCGATCCTTCCGCCTCAGTCTTCTGAGTAGCCGGAATTACAGGCATGCGCTACCACAACCGGCTGATTTTTTTATTTATTGTAGAGATGAGGTCTTGCTGCCCAGGCGGGTCTTGAACCCGCGGGCTCAGGCAATCCACTCACCTCAGCCTCCCAAAGGCACGGGATTACAGGCTGAGCCACCGAGTCCGGCAGAATGCTTTTTTAAATGCTGCAAAATGACCCATATGGGTATCTGGCCTCAGATAGACAAAATGGAACCAAAGGGGATCATTGTTGGGGGAGTGTCAGTCTGAAGTGAGGTTTCCACACTAGGGACATGGCCTGTGTAAATTGAAACTGGGCTCTGTGGGCCATGCCAAAGGCCAGGCCAAGAATCGATTAAGTTCGGTCCTTGCTGAAACCACAGAATTTCCTCACCTTGAATTTAACATTAATGACCTGCAGTTGAGAGGAACTTATAGGCCCAGCAAGAATTCCCAGACAGGATCCCATGGCTGTCTCAAAGTTCGGAAGACCATGGTGCAGACTGGTATAGCCCAGCCTGGAGCTGAGGTTGCTCTGACCTTGTGTCAGTTTACCCAACTGGAAACAGGGCACTTTTTATGGTGTTGACCTTGTAAAGCTGTTCTGCTCAATGAACTATGTCCGGCACACCATGGCTGATCAGCCAATGCCACCCAACACTCTCTCAGTTATCCTTGTGGTTAATCATCACCATCCTTTGAAACAGAATGCCGCAGCTACTGTCTCCCCAGCTGAGCCCTGGGCTCAGCACTTTGTATACATCAGCTCATTTAATCCATGCAACTCCCCTCCAAAAGATCATGAGATCCTCATTTTACAGGGTAAAAAAAAAAAATAGCTAGGCTAAAAGAGTCATTGTCTGGAATATGGGAGAGAATAATGATTTCTTTTCTCAAAAAATATGGCGCATGTTAAAGCAGAAGGTCTCATCACTCTAGAGGCGCACATTGGTAACTAGATAATGAACATCCTTCTTATCGAAAGAGGCTTGAGGATCATAGGCCAAGGAGGTCATGGCTCTGGGCTTTCTTTCAGCTCTGCCATGCTTTAGGCTCCTTCTGGTATGTCTGCCACCCTCCCTGGGCCACTCAGCATCCCAGGGGCCTGCTGTGTGTACTGTCTTGTTATGAGTCCACAGGTCTGGTTGGCAGGTGTCTGGTGGGCACTGCCTCCATGGAGATGTCTGTGGAGAAGCTCAAAAGAAGAAAGAAGGAACAGAGCACCATGGATTCATTAAAATAAAACAATATTAGCATTTTCCAGAATGATGCAAGACTCTCCACCATCAATACTATCCATGTAGCCACAGACTAATTAATAGTCACAGGAGATGCTGTGCTCGAATCCTTTTTGTGGACTTGTTTGAAAAATGCACCTGTAAGTCCAGAGACTGAAGACCACTCAACCAACCAATGTACCCCCCCATTTTTACCTTGTTATATCTTAAGCGTCTTTTCTCTCTGAATCTGAGATATGAGTAATTCATTACACAATTGGATTTTACAGTTTGTTTACGCTGATTTAGATTACAGAATAAATGACTACCTTGAGTTTAAAAAAAAAAATGAAAAACTGACATCAATCAAGAACTTTTATGAATAAAGACTTTAAACATCCATACTTAGAAATACATATGATATTTAGAAATAGATCTGAAAAGACTTATGTAATGTTTTTTAATCAAATCTTGAAGGGAAATTGACCAATAAATCAAATCTTGAAAAGAAATTGACCAATAAATCACATTTGCAAAAAAAGTGACAGATAAATCAAATCTAAAAAAGAAAACAACCACTATATCAAACCATGTATGTTTATTAAAGCAACTGATCTCAGTTTTGTGAGAAACTGTTTCTTTGCTGAGCCCATGTATTAGGAATATATTTACGAAACAAACTACTTACACTAGATATATTGTTGTATCTTTCAAACACACAGAGCAAACAGTGAGTCTGCAAACCAGAGCAAACAGTGAGTCTGGCAGAGAGGAGAGAAAAGATCAGTTGTGAACAAACACCAAGTACTGGCATCACTTTTATGTGATTTTTTGGATTTATGCTGTACGGTGTCTGATATATAAAGCATTCTCATGACATAGACCTTTAAGACATCAGCAACTGAACTTCTTGTGATCCCAGGAAAATGTGATGAACCTTAAATAATCTTTCACACTGAATTGAGTTGTATCAATTCTAGAGAGAGTTATTTTTGTGTATCTATACAGCAATATACAGGACATGATGTTTCAGTTGCTTTAAAATTAATTTTTAGAAGTTTCCATCAAGGTACTTCTAAGAGTATTTTCATAATCAAGTTGAGCTTGTGCATGTGTAAATTTGGTGACTCGCATTGATCAAACATTTAAATAAGTCTTTAATGAGCTGATTGTGTGTAGGTGTGTGTGAGGGGGTGCATGTGTGAGTCTAGTGTTGGAGTGTGTGTGTAGGTACAGATGTGTCTGTAGGTGTGTGTAGGGGTGTTTGTATAGGGGTGTGTGTGTAGGACTGTGTGTGTGTGTGTGTGTGTGTGTGTGTAGGTACAGGTATGTGTAGGTGTGAGTGTGTGTATGTATAGGGATATGTGTGTGTGGGTGTGTAGGAGTGTGTCTGTAGGTACAGATGTGTGTGTATGTATGTGTATATGTTTGGGAGTGGAAAATACTTCTGTATCACCAGCTCCATCTCTGCACCATCTGCTCATCACCTTCTCCAATCATGCTAGATATACCTAATTTCAGAGGGTGTGTGTGTAGGAATAGATTTCATAATCAACTTTTTCCTCCGTCAAAGCATGAGTTAACATGTCATGATGTAAACAAAGTTGTTTCTCTTAACACTGCCATGATTGTATATGGAATGGGATAGCTGTAATTTTTAGAAGTTCCCATAAAGATAAAGTTCCCCGCTTTGAACATTAAAAAAACAACATTTCCTACATTTTCAAATATGTCATAACTTTCTCTCTCTTCTCTCTTCCCAAGTCATCCTACTTCACACAGAAAATGCCATAAGTTGAGGTATGTGATTTAAAAACACACTCTCTAAGAGTAGTTTCAGGATGAAGTTTATAATATCCCAATCTGAGGAGAAAAAATAATTATCTCATTGATTTGGGTTTCCACATGGGTTACTGCGTAATAGTGTTTAAATAAGATGACTTAGGTTATGTTTTTTTCTTTTTTGAGTTGAAGTCTCACTCTGTCACCCAGACTGGAGTACAGTGGCCGCTCCCGGCCACCGCAACCTCAACCTGCTGGGGTTCAGCGATCCTTCCGCCTCAGCCTTCCAAGTAGCTGGAACTACAGGTGTGCGCTACCATGCCTGACTAATTTTTGATTTATGGTAGAGATGAGGGCTCTCCAAGTTGCCCAGGAGGGTCTCGAACCTGCGGGCTCAGGCAATCCACTCACCTCGGCCTCCCAAAGCGCTGGTATTACAGGCTGAGCCACCAAGCCTGGCCCGACTTGGGTTATCTTATAAGGTGAACATAGACCTATGCTCACAATGATAGGACATTTTTGTCCTTTAACCAATAAAATCATGTTTGGCCAGTTCAATTTGTTTAACCCTTTGATGATGTTGGTATTATTATTCATGCAAAATTTTATTTTGTATACCATTGAAGTGAGATCTTTATATTTTCATTATTTATGTTTTAATTGACCAAAAATGTATATATTTATGGTATACAAATTGATGTTTTGAAATGTTTACATTGTGAAATGGATAATTAATTGATTTAATGAGCCAGTTAGTTAATTAAATCAAGCAAATTAATGTATGCATTACCTCATATATTTATATTTTTGTCATACAAACACTTAAAATTTAATCTGCAGAAAAGTTTCAAGTATATAATACATTGGTAGTAACTATAGTCCCCTTGTTGTATAATGGATCTCTTGAACTTATTCCTCCTGACTAACTGAAATTTTGTGACCTTTGAGCACTTCACCCAACTCTCCATCCCTTCTACCCCCCACCCCCACCCCTGCCTCTGGTAACCACCATTCTACTCTGCTTCTATGAGCATACCAAGTTTTAAAGCAGGTTATATGGAGATGCTTTAGACTTAAATATTGAGATCAAAGATAAACTCTAGAATAAGGAGTTTGCAGTGATACACACACACACACACACAACAATTACTGTTAGATTTTGGAATGTCCACCATTTCTCCTGAAATCTTTTTTTTCCCCCAAGTGGTTTGTGGAAATCTGAAATTCTACATCCAGGGCACTTTCATGGGTATGCAATATGTGCTCTTGTACACGGCCCTGTGCTCAAAAGGGTTTCACATTTGGTTTCATGCACTGCTGTCTCCTTCTAAAAATTCTTGTACTTTTTGGGCAGGGGACCTGGCACTGCCGTTTTGCTCCGGGCCCTCTCATATGCAGCTCGTACAGTTCTGCATTCCCGACCCTTCCCAGATATACAAGGGGGACCCCAAAAAGTCAGAATTATCTTTTGGAGGGGGTGCCCCTTGTAATACAGGCTTTCCCTGCTAGGTAAGTGTTCCAGGAACCCATTGGCATCAATGTACCAGCTAACATTTTGGTGAGAAGCTGCATTCAACTTCAGTGAATTTTTTTTGGAGATTCCTTCACACGTTTGCCCATTTCACAATGGATGATTTATTATTGCACCTGCCCACACCAGACTTAAGTTTTCAGCAGTTTTTGAGCAAAACCAGCATGATCCTTGTGTCCCACCCTCCCTATTCACCCAACCTCGCCCTAAGCAACATTTTTTGTTGTTGTTTCCTGAGATGAGAGAAGTCCTCAAAGGGAGAGGTGAAAAAAAAAGCAGAAGCACTAACAGGCATCAAAATTGACAAGTTCAAAAACTGTTTTGAACAGTGGAAAAAGCATCTCAATAAATGTCTTGCATCAAACGGAGAGTACTTTGAAACTGATTGAAGTAAACATGTAAGAATAAATACGCAAGTTTTAGTAAATAAGCTATGGTTTTTGAGGGGGTCCTCCCTCATATATACTGTGTATCTTTTCGACGTTTGATTTGCAGGCTATTGAGGTCCAAAATGGCTCCCTGCCTTCTGGTATACTTTGTAATTTGTGTCCTGTCCTTTCTCCATTTTTTCTCCACATTATTTCAGGATGGAATTTAAAACTATGGAAGAAAAGACTCAAAGATCAGCCATTTATTTATTTTTCTTTTAAACTTTTTTTAAGTTGGGGTTCTCATTCTCTCACCCAGGCTGAAGGGCAGTGGCAAGATCACGGCTCACCGTAATCTCGACCTCCTGGTCTCAGGCAATCCTTCTATCTCAGCCTCCTGAGTATCTGGGACTATAGGCATGCACCCAGTGCCTAGCCTTGCTATTTTAAAAAAAAAAATTTTGTGGAAACCGGGCTCGGTGGCTCAGCCTGTAATCCCACGCCTTTGGAAGGCTGAGGTGAGTGGATTGCCTGAGCCCGCAGGTTCGAGACCCACCTGGGTAGGTGAGACCTCATCTCTACAATAAATAAAAAAAATTAGCTGGGCGTGGTAGCGCGCGCCTGTAATTCCGGCTACTCGGAAGGCTGAGGCGGAACGATCGCCGGAGACCAGCAGGTCGAGGCCACTGCACTCCAGTCTGGGCGACAGAGTGAGACTCCAACTCAAAAAAAAAAAAATTGCGGAGACAGGTTCTTGCTGTGTTACTTAGGCTAATCTCAAACTTCTGGGCTCAAGCAATCCACCCACCTCGGCCTCCCAAATTGCTGGGTTTACAGGCGTGAACTACCATGCCTGACCATTTTTTAATAGTCTAGGTGTTACAGGCGTGAACCACCATGCCAGACCATTTTTTAATAGTCTAGGTGTTAAGAAGGAACACAAACAACAGAAATACATGCCAGGTGTCCTTTGGAAAGTGATGAGGGACACTGCCCTGCCACGAGGGAGCCAGAGGTTCCTGGCCCGCGATTGCTTAAGTTTGCACAGAACAACCCTGGGCCTCTACGGGGCTCATCTCAGCCACAGCCAGACATGAAAATACTGTAACAGTTTCCTTTTAGTAGGTTAGCATCTCTTTCTGTTATTTCAGATTTGCTATTTTTGAGTAAAGGTGGCAAAATCATGTTAATAAATTTACAAAATGAATGTAATTAACATATAATATTAATACATAAAACATAGTATTTTAGCATTTTTCTTCAGTTGTTGATATTTACATTTTTTATAGGAAAACGTAAAGATGGAATATCATTTAGGAAAATAATAGTTTGAAATCACTCAGAATGCCTTGATCTCTAAATCAGTGCTATTCAATAAAACTTTCTCTGATGATGGAATATTCTAGATTTCTGCTGTCTAATGCAGTCGCCACCTGCCATGGGTAGCTATTGAGCACTTGAAATGAGGCTAGTGTGTCAGAGGAACTGAATGTTTAATATTTAATTTTAATTAACTTAAATTTGGATAGCCAAATTTAAATTAATTAAAATTAATTAGTTCCTACTGTGTTGCATAGCGTGACTTTAGCTATTCCTCTTATTTTTGTGAATGCTACTCTATGTCATATGCAAGCTTTCCCACCCCCCTAAAGTTAATCACATCTTACTTTTTGCTTTTTAAAGTGTAAGTTTATGAATGTTTTCCCATCTTTTAGCCCAAGATTCAATGACTTGGACTAAAGTCGTTGTCCAATGTCAACTGGAAGGTGTCTTGGTGTCTGGCTCTATATGTTGATACAAAGAAGAAGAACCTGGAATTCACTCAACTATAGACATTGCATTGACACTTGGCCAAAGTTGAAGAACACCATATTGTGTTGTCCCAGAGGAGGGGACATTTAGATGAAGGAGTGTTACTTAGTGGCGGTGCTTCCTCTCCTGCCCATGGAAACTATGGAAAGATAGGAAAGCGACCATGAAAATGTGAGAGTGCTCACCATCTTGAGAACTTCCAAACATTTTTTTGCACATCTACAATGTGTCTGCTATAGGCACTTTGTGTAAGTGGTGCTTAGCACCAAGCCTTCCATGGAGGCATCGTTCCCATGCTGTACATGAAATCAATGAGACTCGAGAAGGTGTTTGGCCAGGGTCATGTAGCTTGTATATTGCATGACTGGAATTAGTCCCCAGTTCTCCCGGGCTCCAAGTCCCAGTCACTTTCCACTCTTGCCTATCTCCAAGGCACTGAGGAATAATATCCACAGACCCAGGTATTTTGGGTGGGGACAACCTTTATCTCTTGTCTTTTAAGAAGCCTGAGAAGGATACGCTTGTATTACTGTTGTCACTGTTCATGACATTACCACCTGAATAACCTTCTCTAGTGAAATGCAAAATTCATGATGACATGGTTCTGTTTTCAAAAAACCTAAAATTTTGCTGATTTTTATTGTTTATATGATTGTGAGGGAGAGATGGAGACATAGAAGAATACAACAGCACATACATACACACACATGCACGCACACATATGCATATGCACAATCCTGATGTGTAACACTTGGGAAAATCTCTTTCCTATGATGAAACAGTTTCTGGCAGCTTATGATTTCAAGACCACCCAGAGTATAACTTATGTGGAAACCAACTGCCTTGAAACTCCTTTCTTAAAGTCTATCGTGACCTACTTGCCATGGCAGTGCAGTGAATCGCTGTGGGGTTGAGGTATGAGTCCCAAAGGGGAAGGAAGCGAATCCCTCCCGACCCAGGAAACCCAATTTGTCCATCAGCGCACAAGCCCCAGAAAGTCCAAGCTTGCAAGATTCTCCAGGCCAGGAGCAGCTTTGCTAAGGTCATCAGATCTGGCTACTGCGTGCGCAGCATGGAGAGCTCGGGTTGGAGGGGAAGGAAGAGCAGTTCCCTCTTTCTCTCACCGCTTCCTTTTGTTATCCAGGGGCCTCAGAGAGGTCCAGGGGCTGGGTGGGGGCAGTGTGATTTGGAGCCCCGCCATAGGTCTCATCCCGGGGGCCACTGACCCCTGTTGCTTGGGAGACACCAGCCTGGAAGCTGGCCTTGACTCTATCTAATCCAACAGGCACTTACTCACCATGTGACCTGGTCCAAAAATAACATGCCCCGGGGGGCCTTGGGGACACCAGGCCCAGCTAGCAAGAGGCCCCCACAGGCCTAGGAACGGCTTTCCTGTTTGCGACCCTGCCTAGAGGCATCGAGGTGCTCGTTTGGGCTTTCCGTTTCCTTTTCCTTCTGAGGAGGTTCCCATTTGCTCTCCCTTCGTAGGGACACAGGACTGGCTCCAGGAGTCTAGCATCCCAGCATCTCAGAGAGGATGGTCACTTGCTGCTGAAGTCTCCTTAATGGGCAGAAGAAATTGTCACCAAAGACTGCAGTGCTTGGAGTCAGGAGGATTGGGACGAACCAACTCAGCTTCTTGTCCAAAACCTCTCTTGTGTCATGAGGAAACCAGGCGAATGCCAGAATCCCAGCCTGCTTCTTAATCATTTAAAATCCTGGTAGCTTAGGTGGTGGCAAGAGCCCTGGTAGAACTTTGTCTGAATGAGGACCTGGTTTTTCACCAGTTCTGTGAACTTGGTCATATTGCCTTGCCACCCTAAGCCTCATTTTCCTCATCCTTGAAAGGAAAACAACTCCCATGGGGCAGCATTTTTTAATTTTTTTGTTACGATGGGGCTGGGAAGGAGGGCAGGTTCTACTGAGCAGGGAGTCTCTATCAGGGTCTGACGCAGACTCCTTCAGCCCCTGAATTACCGCTTCACTCAACAAGCGTTTGGGTTACGGGCACAAATATTTTCTGCACCAACAGGTGCAATAGTCCAACAGTTGTGAGAGATGTTTGGGAGATGTTGAGACAGGAGAATTTGTATCAAGATTATTTCTCCCAATTCTGGACCATGTAGTTGCTATAAATGCACAAAGCTGCTCAGACTACAATCATAGGTGTCAAAGCAGCAGTAACAGTAATAGTAGTGGTCAAAGTAATAGCAATAGTAGTAGTCGTCACAGCAGCAATAGTGGTAGTAACGGTAGCAGCAGCAATAGTAGTAACAGCAGTAATAGTGGTGATCATAGTAGTAATGGTAGCAGCAACTGTAGTAATTGTCGTAGTGTAGTATAGTGCTAGAAGTAGCAGTTGTAGTAACAGTAATAGTTAATAGTAGTAGCAATAACACTAGTGACAGCAACAATGGCAGTGGTGGTGACAGCAGTAGTAATAGTAGTAGTAGTAGTAGCAACAGTAGTACTAATCATAGTAGCATGGTATAGTGCTAAAAGTAGCCATTGTAGTAACAGTAATAGTTAATAGTAGTAGCAATAATACTAGTGATAGTAACAGTAGTGGTAGTGATAGCAATAGTGGTAATAGTAGTAGTAGCAGCCGCAGCAGTAATGTGGTAATAGTAGCAACAGCAGTACTAATCATAGAAATGTGCTATAGAACTAAAAGTAGCAGTTGTAGCAACAGTAGTAAATAGTAGTAACGATAGTACTAGTGCTAGTAAAAATAGTGATGCTGGTGATAGCAGTAGTGGTAATAATAGTAACAACAGCAGTAATAGTGGTAATAGTAGGAGTAATGATAGTAACAGCAGTTGTCATCATAGTAGTGTGGTATAGTGCTAAAAGAAGTTGTAGTAACAGTAATAGTTAATAATAGCAATAGTACTAATGATAGTAGCAATAGCCATGGTGGTGATGATAGCAGTAAGTAGTAGTCGTTGAACTTGATTATGTACCATGGCAGACACTGCTCAACTCTCACGGACCAATTCCTTTTCTTCTCCCAATAACACTAAGACAACTGCTTTCTTCCCATGTCACACAGAACAGGGCATACCCTGAGGCCCACATTCAGAGGCAGAGTTGTTTATTTCTAGCCTGTTGTGTGAGAAAGGACATCTGCGTGTCTACCTCATGGGACCTTCGCAAGGTGATGCAGCCATCTCCATGGTGGACACCAGGAAGCAGACACCCAGTAGGGTGGCCTGGCTTCCCACATGGGCTCCCAGCGAGTTGACCATGGCAATGGGCATCTGTTAAAGATGAGCGTGGGGTCACCCATGGGAGAGGGAGCCTCACTAGGGGCTCCTAGTTCTCTGACCAGTTTCTCTGAGCTGGCCAGTGAGTCTTTTGGGGTGTGGCTTTCTCTGTATTCAGAGCTACTGGTTTCACTGGGAGGCTGAGTGCTTGATGAACTGCTGTCAGGATTGTGTGGTTCTCACGGCTCTGCTGGTAGCCAGTGAAGGCAGAGCTCAGGGTTTCCAGGAAAACAGAGCTGCTGAGCTCTGACGCTCTGATGGAAACTGAGTTGTGTCTGGAGACAGCCTCTCTGGGAATTACAAGGAAATAACATGTTCTATCCAGGTGACCAGCTTTCCCTCAGAACTTCCATCACCTAACTTGTCTGGTAATCCCATCTCATTCCCAAACAAGCTCCGGGCACCCACCTGTCTTGTGGATCGTTTCTTGGGTATCTTTTTGGCAGTCAACCTCCAGGCTCCAGCCTGCCTTGTGGATGTTTTCTTGGTGATCCTTTCGGCAGTGACACTACAGTTTCAGCTTCAGTTTCTCCCTTTAGCAGGAACAGCTTACAATTGAAGCTTCACCCAGCAGTGAAGTCCAGGAGAGACTAATTTGGCCATGTTTGCTAACACACACACACACACACACACACACACACACACACACACACACACACACACACACACACACTAGGAGGGACCCAGAAAAAAAGTGGAATTATTTTGAGAGGCCACTTGTAGTCCAGGCTTCCCTCGCTAAGTGTTCTAGGAACCCATCAACTTCAGTGTACAAGCTTCAGTGAAATTTTTTTTATTTTTTGGAGATTTGTTCAACACATTTGCCCATTTCATGATGGATGATTTACGAGTATACTTGCCCACACCATGCTAAGGTTCAGCATGATCCCCGTGCCCCACCTTCACTATTCACCTGATTCTGCCCCGAGCAATTTTTTTGTTGTTGTTTCCCTGGATAAAAGTCCTCAAAGAGAAATGTTTTGCCAGTGTGGAAGAGGTGAAGTAAAAAATGACAGAAGCACTAAACGGCATCAAAACTGACAAACTAGAAAACTGTTTTGAGCAGTGAAAAGGCATCTCGATAGGTGTATTGCATCAAATGGAGAGTTCTTTGAAGGTGACTGAAGTTTAAACATGTTAGATAAGTACACAATTTTTTATTTTAAAAATTCCATTTTGGGGGATTTCCCCATATGTATATCTATATATATGCATTTAGAATATAGATGGGGATATATATTCATAAAAATAGTGTAACACTTAGGGACAAAAGAAAACTAAAAATCACCCATAATCTTAGCCAAGAAAAATCACTGTTATTACTTTGGGGAATGTTGTAGCAAACAATTTTCAATGCATTCATATTTGAGACTGTTTTACATATTTGTACAGCTATACATCCTATATTTTTCCACTTAGCACAAAGCTATGTGTAACTAGCTATTGTCCAAAGATTATTTTTAAAAGACTGCAGAATATTATACTCTATGAGCTGAACTATGTAATCATCAACCATTATTGGGATATTTAGGTTGTCTCCATTTAAAAAAAAATTAGAGATAACACTATACTGAATATCTTTATACATAAATCTCTGCCTGAATCTGTGATATTTCTTTAGTACAAATTCTAACAAATGGAATTTTTTGTTGAAGTATAATTTTAAAACTCAATACATAAGGTATAATTTTAACTACCTTATTAGACATATTCATTTTATAGAATGTTCCTAATAGTCAAGCACAAAGATATCATATTATTGTAATATCTTGTATTTGCATCTTTGTTTATTCTTGAACTTTTTTTCAATTTTTATTTGTAGTCATTTTTATTTCTCCTTCTATGAAATGTGTGTTCTTTTCCTTCCCCACCTGACCTTGTTTTCCATAAGTTTTGGTGTTTTCCTTGGCAGTTTCTCATAGTTATTTATATGTTGTGTGTGAACCCTTTTTCATATTTATGACAAAAATGTTTTCTATGTTTTTCTCCTGCCTTTTAATTATATTTGTGTTTTTAATGTGTATACTATTTAGTTTGTAAATAAAATTTGTTCAGGTTTGAAGTATCATTTCTTTGCTTTTACGTTTAAAAAGGTTTTCTCCATATACATAAGTTAATACTTTACTCATATTTTCCTTATTTTTATGATTTTATAGCCGACATTTAAATATTTCATGCATTTAGTATCTGAGTATTTAATATGAGAAACTGACTTAATCTTTTTTCATAAATAATCATTTTTTTCTAACAACACTTGTCAAAAAAGGCCTTCCTTCCTCCAGTGGTTTTGCTGCATCTTTTATTGTGCTTTAACTTACACACACACACACACACACACACACACATGGATATATTCCAATTTTATGATACATTTTGAAACCTGCTAGAATCATTATCCTTCTCGTTCTTCTTTTTCAAAATTTATCTTCGAAATTAAAAGGAAATGTAATGCCTTCTAATTTTTTCCCTCAGCGTGGTATGTAGAATGGAAATCAACTCTGCAACCAAACAGATACGGATTCAAGTCCTGACATTTCAGATCACTAGTTGTAAGATAAAGTTACTTTATCCGCCCGAGATTCAGTTTACTCATCTGTGAAATGGGGTCAAAACATATCCATGTCACATGCATACCATGGGAACCTACATCAAGCCAGGAATTCAGGGCCTGAAATATAGAAGGTACTCAATCAATGGCGACTGTCATTCTGAGGTTCAGAGGTTTCACATTCTATCCCTGACCTCATCTGGTGGGGTAAAAAAGATGCCAGCTGTCTCACTGGCACCCAGGGCCCCTGGGTTTGAATTTTGCTGCTTTGACATTTCAAGGTGGTGGATCTCATGGCATTTGAAGAATTTCCAGGAGCCATCTGTTCTCAAGTCCATGTGCAGCAAACAACAACCTGTTCCTAGTTGAAAAAGACGGATGGGGTAAAGAGAGCTGCAGAGCACAGTCCTAGTCAGAGTGACATCCTTCTATGGCCAGGTTTGGTCAGGAGCATAAGGATGAGTCTAGGCTTGAAGACCAGCCCCACCGGCTGATAGCTGTGTGACCTTGGGCTTGCCACATAACCATCCTAAGTGCCAATGTTGTCAGCTGTAAAATAGGCATTGCAGTAGTACTTCCCTTTCAGAGTGCTTGTGAGGCACAAACATGATTTTTAATATAAAACACTCATCGAAATGCTTGTTACAATAGGTATTCAATGACTATTACAGGCTAATGATGATGAGGCTATTATCAAGTGTCAGTGTATATTCGGGTAGACGGTTAGTGCAACCTCAAAGAAGGAAGTCAAAGACTCAAGTTGAAACAGCATGTTTAAGTGTGTCTCTGTGCTGTCTCAAAGCAGAATTGAGCTGGGAATAAATACAACAAATTACCCACTTTATCATTCAAGAAAATGTGCTGATTTGGTAAGTTGAGAACATGATCTTCCCAAGATCTTATGGAGTTACAGACATGGTGAGCCTTTTGTTAGATGTGCATATGCACACGCTCACACACACACACACACACACACACACACACACACACACACACTCATGGATAGACACGTACTGGGCAGATACCTGACACCTGGATCTAAGTCTAGGCTATACACAGAAAGTCTACCAACACCATCACGAAATACAGCGGTCCTTCAGTACCCGTGGGGAATTGCTTCCAGGACTCTCCTACCTACCAAAATCCACAGATGCTCAAGTCTCTGATACACTAGCATAGTGCTTACATATAACCTATGCACATCCTCACGCATACATTAAATCACTTCTAGATCATCTTAATACCTATTACAATGTAAATGCTATGTACGTAGTTGTTACAGTCTGTTGTTTAGGGAATAGTGACAAGAAAAAAGTCTGTATGTGTTCCGTACAGACACACCCATCCATTTTTATTTTTCTGAGTATTTCCAATCTGTAGTTGATTGACTATTTGGATGTGGAACTCACAGATATGGGAGGGTGACTGTGTGTGCCTTTTGTTGCTGTTGTTGTTGACTGGCAGAAATTGGCAGTGAATTCTGTGCTCTTATGTTTCATAGACTCTGCCTGGGCCAAGGTTTTATAAAAAGTATTCTGGCAATTAGTGTTGGTGAGTGCTGCCTTACATCTACATCATGTGGAGTATAGTACTAGGATCATGTCTCATAGGTAAAAAATGTTCCTCTTTATTTATCTATCAATCCTATCTGCCTATCTATTTTGTAAATATTTATTGAGCATGCAGACCAACGATGAATTGGACATAATCCTGATTCTGAAAATACTGCCAACTGCAGGAGAGAGAAATATAAACAGATAATGAACATATAACTTTATCCTTGCCTTAATGGAGATCTCACCCAGGGCTATATCTGAACTAAGGAAGTCATGCTTGATGCTGTCTCTCAACCTTTAAGAATAGTGCATATTATATTAATATGTGTGATAAACAGTATTAATATTACCTAATATTTTCAGCTCTTCTTCCCTTCCTGGACCTAAAGACATTTCCACACATTTCTTGACCACACAGCATATTCAGATAACTTACTGTGAACAATAAAATATATGTAGAAATGACCAATATGGTTTATGGATGGAAGCATTGAAGAGTCAGGACAGGATTGTCCAGGCACTCTTCCCCTACTCAGGCAAACTAGGAAGCCACATGTTAAGATGGTGGCACCAGAAAATGGAGATGCCACTGACAGCCAGAGTCTCTGAGTAACTTTACAAAGTGAAAAACAACCTCTACATCTGCCCCTGCAGACTTGTTGTAGAAATTTAAAGTGAACATGAAGTAGACTTCTGATGGTCAAAGCCACTGAGATCGGGGGCAGGTTTGCCAGAGTTTGTTAGAGTTGCAGAGCCTTATCTTTCCTTGCTGATCAATAAAGCAAAATAAAATAAATGACTTTGGCCTAAGGGAGGTCAAGGAAGGATTCACCAAAATGACCCAAACTTTTGAGTAGGATTTTGAGGTAAGAGTAGAAGTTTCACAAGAGTAACTCATCTAATCCTCACAGCAAGCTTGTGAATGAGGTGGCACTTTGGTCCTTCTTGCTGTCATCATCACTGATAGATGAGAAAATTAATATTGAGGCCTGGAGACATTGGGAAGTGAGCTCACACTGTCCAGGGAAGAACATGGACTCCTATGTTGAGTGTTTCTTTCCAAATTCCCTTCAGTTTCCTCTAAGTCTAGGATCCTTGTAGACAACAGCCCTGGAAAAAAGATGACTGGTGACTGGTTATGGTTTCCAAGATAGATGCTCTTGGCAGTATTCTGTCAATAATAGGCTTTGAGGGTGAAAGTATTTTACAGGCAATTCATCAAACTTACATGTATGTGGGTGCTTCGTTAGCTTTGTGGCATTGCATTCCAGGGCAGCATTCTAGCACTGTTTTGGAGTGATCCTCAGTCTCTTAAATCCACATGTCCAATGGACCGACCTCAGTTATTTGCAAGAACAAAGCCACATAGTGATACAGTGAGATACAGGCAGACACAGGAAGAAGAAACCGACGCGTGTGTGTGGCACATCGCTTTTTTTCAACTAAAAGAACAGAAATAACAAATTCCACTTGGATTCTGTTTTGATGGGAAGGAGTAAAACAAACTCACACTCCACTTCAGAGGTGAGGAATAAAATTTCCTTGCTTGTCCCTAAGCTGTGCTTCTGAAGAGCCAGAATTGGGCCAGTCTCCTGTCCAAGTAGATTCTGGTCTCTTTCCTTAAGCGATTGTAGTTTACCCTATAACCGGAGTCAAAGAGCTCCTGTAAGATGAGCTTGTAGGGATGGAGACAATGAGGTTTAGTGCACTGATATTAAACACTAAATGGCAATGGAGGAGGGAGAATGTCCTTTCCAAAATGAGGACTCCACTGGATTAAAAAAAACAAAAAACAAAATATCTCCACCTCTTCACGCTCCGAGTTGATTACCTGGGAGGTGACACACAGGTCACTAGTATTGAAATAAAGGTGACAGGAAGTGAGGAATGAATTTACAATACTTTTCTCGTTTGCAGACCTTCTCGTTCTGTTTCTGGAATCCTTGCCTCTAGACAAATGTTCAGGTTAAGCTCCAGATGGACAGAGAAGGGGACCTGAACAAATGTCAAGCTCCTCTTTTTCCATTTTTTTGGTCCCCGCCCCAATCTCTCTCGCTTTCACTCTCACTCTCCCTCTCCCTCCGGGGGACAAAATTAAAATTCAGACTAAGATTTCAGTGGTTGTGAATGACCACATTGTCCTTCTCATTGGCGTTTAGGGCAGCATACTATAAGAAATTTATTTTAGAGTCTATGAATTTACCTCTCTATTTTTAATTCAGTTGTAAATAAAATAGCGACGCGATGGGGGACTGTTAACCTCTTCTGACTTGCCCTTGATAGCCCTTGATATGCAAAAGTGATACTTAAAGATGAAAAAACTGAAAACTAGTTTAAGACCGTCACTCTTTCCCCCCTTTAAAAATATGAGTGTCTCTTATGTTGATTAAAAAGTATTGTCCTTTAAGGAACAGATAAATAATTTCTCGGCTAATGTTCTTGGTCCATGACTACAGTCTAAATTTTATACAAAGAGGCCAGTGGAGACATAGATAAATATAGAGAGAAAAGAGAGAAACGAAGACACTAAGTTATCCCAAAGGGCATTCCTGTATTAGTCATCGTATAAAAATTATATGTACCACAGAATATCTATTTTTAGAGGCCAGGAGGTTATGTGAAGCAGTTCAGATGTCGGCAAAGACCCACAGGCCAGCTCGCAGCAATGATATTGGATATTTGGATATTTGTTTTCTTTATTTTAACTGTGCAAAGCTGGTACTGACCACATGGACATGTTGGCTGCTTGAGGACAGAGACACAAGATCTATGTGCTCCTTCAAAGACATCTGAGGCACTAAGTGATTCTTTTGTGTTATTTTTATTCATCTTCTAGATCTGGCACTGCACACACACAAACACACACACACACACACACACGCACACACACACACACACACACACACACACATACACACACACAGAGTGTAGGATGCATATTCCGTATCCTCAAGCCTGACAGAGGTTCCAACTTTCACACAGTTACAATTCAATTTTTATTAAAAGCCTAAAAGAACATGAAGAAGGAATTGCCCCATTTCTCCTAATGATCTGATTAGGATACTTTATTTCAACTGTTTCTTTCTAGTTAAATCTTGTGTGAATTTATAGAGGATGGATAATTTGCGGCCTCTCTCTGGAGTAGAAAACAGTCAATTTGGCTACTGAGCAGTTGGCAATCTATTGGGTTTAGTGATTCAAGCTGAAATAAACTGCACCTGAAATGCACAAGCTTCCTACCCGTGGCACATTCATGTTGCCTTTCCCCCCCCTTTTTATTTAGTGACATTCTCATCCAAGCTGCTTCTTGAGGATCAACTCTCTTATTTGCATAAAAGATTTGTCTCCCGGTGGTTCGGGATGATGCTGTATAAACAAGAAACTGGAGAACACGACAGGGCAGGTGTCTGTTCTCGACCCTCTTCCCTTGGCACTTCTCAAACAGAGCTGGGGCTGTTTCTACCCTCCACTCCATCTAAGTAATTGAAGAACATGTGCTGCTGTGTGGATTTGCCAGATGTAGCCAGTAACATCACAAAATGACCATTCAACTTGAATTTGAGATAAATGACAAGTATTTTTATAGTATCAGTCCATCCCATGGAAGATAAAGTCTTGCAGGCCTTAAACTGGGGCTAAGGGAATTAAGTATAGTTACTTAGGGTGTTGAAGTCTCTTGATCCCTACTTGTACTAACAATATCTTATTGTTTTTCTGAATTTCAAATAGAACCGGACATCTTGCATTTTATCTGGCAACCCTGTGTTGGGTACCCTTCCTCAGGGGTTTCCCATGGCCTCCAGCCCATTCAAACCTTTTGAGGACACAAAACACAGATAATAGACTAGGACATCAAGGCTCCTATATCATACTGGTGCCTACTTTCGTATTCTTTTGAGAACTAAATATGCCTGACTTTGGAAATGCCTCCCAGGACTCTTTTTAGAGAGTAGAGGCGCAGAGGATAGAGGCTGCCTCCCTCTAATTCCATTGCCTTTCTTTTATTTGATTCTCTGAAGTTGGGAAGACCTAGACATTACTCCCTCAGAAATGCTCAAGCAAGAGTATGATTATAAAAGCTCTAGCAATATAATTAGAAACAATTAAAATGTCTTATGTCAGGTAACTGCTTTTTATCTAGGGTGTTCAAAGTAGGTGCTTTAACTCCACTGACCCTCCAAACACTCTGTGAGGCAAGGCATTTAGGAAATTAGAGCTTGGGGAATGGTGACTTTATCCAAAATCTTACTGGCAGGGCGAGTGTAAGGCAGGCTTTCTGTTTCCCTTCCTTCGAGCCTTTCCCCACCTAGTGTGATCCTCTTAACAGTCAAAGCATCTGGCTTGTTCAAGAGACCCTTCTGGCCACAGGGAAGTGATTCATGGGTAATCAGTTCCATTTCTTGCATCCATAGACCTGTCATTTTACTACCAGTATCATAATTATGCAAAGAGATAGCCATAACTAATTTGGAAAGGAGACAATAAACCACAATTAACCAGGAACTTATTTTATCATCAAAGTAATACACTAGAGAAAATTTGCAAAATTTAGAAAACCGTAAAGGCAAAAATAATCATCAATCATACTCTCAACAACTAGATAAACTCTTATTAACCTTTTGGCTTTTTTGTTTGTATCTACTTTTTGAGGCATAAATTCATATGTCCATTCCTATTTGTGTACACACCTAGAAACATGCTTTACAAAACTAATCATGCTCTTAAATATTTTATCCTGATTTTTTATTTAGCTTGCTCTGTACACATTTTTCCAAGGCTTTTAAATGTTTTTGAGGGGAAAGATGAGGTTTAAATGCCCCTGATATTAACATCTGTTTCCTCAGTCCATCAAGGGGCTCTGAATTTGAAGCAGGCACTTTAGGACCCTGATGTGATGGGACAGCAAGTGGGCAAGGCTCTGGACATACAGGGTCACTCCTGATTCATTGGCACTATTCCTGAGACCTCAGAAAGCCCACTTATCTCTTGCCTCAGTTTCCCCAAGAAATTAAAATCTGCACGTGTGTCCTCAAACCGGAAAAAAAGGTCAAATAAAAAGGACCTTAAAAAGAAATTGTTGTGGGACATCTTCAAGGACGAGTACTTCAAAAATATGTGGTACTATTAACCCAATTGTTTGGACCTCCCTTGGGCTGTTGGAAAGATCTTCTTACATTTGTTCTAGCTCTTTGAGAGGAAAGTGACTCTCCTGACATTTGATGATCATAACACACATCATCCCTGGTTTGAAATTAAGTTAAAATAACATTTATTGATTGCTTAGTCTCTGCACTCCAAACTACACATTCAGCCAACATTTCCTAACTACCAACCACCGACTGACACTTGTACATATATTATGCCTTTTAACTCTTTCACGAACATCCCCTGAGAAGTTATTAACATTGTTATTGGTACTATTATTATGTACTCTTTTGAACACATTAGTTTGAAATAATTTGTTATTATTTGTTAATATTATTATTTTATAATAATATTACAATAAGTCGATAAAATAGTACATAGAGTTCTTTCCTTTTTCTGTTTGTGTTTCAATAAACAGGGAAACTGAGGCACAGAATAGCTGAGTAGTTTTTCAACTTCCAGCTAGAGAGGGGTGGAAACTGGGGTAAAACTAGAGTCCACCTGAACGCAAAGTAAAAATCTCTTTCCCCTGGCTTTTGGCTCAGAAGAAGGTATGACTGATGAATGAACCTCTTAACAGAGTTCCAGTCTGTTATTCCCCATATCCCAATCTGCCTCAGGATGCCACTGAGGTAGTAGTTGCATCTTCCGTTAGTTTTATTCTCCGTGAGGGGAAGAACTTGAGTTGGCTTCCTAAGACTATAGGTGAGAACAAAAATAGAAACTTCTGACAGCTTGATCTCTTTTTGCTGGCACTAAGCTCTGCTAGTGAAGCTAGAGGAGACCCTATAAATATGCAAACACAGGGAAATCCTGTGTCGGGTCATTAATTGCCTAAATAAGACTGAAGAAAAGACACAATATTGCAGGCAACAGCTCCAAGAAATCTTCACATTTCTGAGAATCTCTGAGTAGTTAGTGATGGTAAATAAAGAAGCCAAAGACAGCCAAGTTCATTTTCAGCATTTTGGATTATTCCGTCAGAACTGCATATGCATTTAATAATAGCACTCATATAGTAGGAAGCTCTCCACTGACTTCTCTCTTGCCTTTTTTCTCCCTTCAAATTGATATCTCAGAGTCTTAAGTCAAACTGTGTTTTATTAAGAGAATGAGTTATTTGAGATACGGTTGTGACATTCACCAGGGCTGAGCCCAGCTGTAGTTTTGCCAAGAGCCTTCATGCTGAATTTGAATTTCAGTACAGAAAGAGCCATGCTTTGCTCAGTTTTGCTTGGCTTGGATGATTTTGCTCAGTTTCTACCCAAGTGGCAGGGTTTTTGCCAAGAGCAGGATGATTTCCCGGCCCCTGGGAAACTGTCTGTTGATAGTGTGGGTGGTTCACAGAAGCTAGATGCATCTAGCTGCATGAGCTTGACTTTCTGTTCCACAAGTGTGATTCCAGAAAATCACACCATTGCTGCTGGGACTGCCAGGAGAAGGAGCAGAGGACTGCTGGAACCTTGGAATTGAACATAGCCAAGGAACTAAAGGGGGCAGAGAAAACCTCTTGGAATATAAGATCCCTGGCAACTTGAACTGAGTCCTCAACTTCAGTTTTTGTTTTGAAACCGTCACCTTCTCTCTGTTGGTCTTGAACCAACATATTGTTGGTGCCATCTTAGGAAGAGAGCTTTCTTGGGGTGGCTTTTCCAAATTACCTGACAATGCTCTTTTCTTTAAACTTCTGTGAGAATTCTTACACATGCCCTTTCTCTCCACACCGTCCCCCTCTCCTCCAACGTTTCTCTGAAAAGTCATCTTAATGATTGTGAGGTCAAACGATGGGACTCTCCTATCATGGTGGAAGCTTCCTAGATCTCCCATTTTGTGAGGTCACCAAATGTTGGCATTAGAAAAGGAATTTGGTGGAAATTCGGTCTCTTTCTTTTCTCTGGTGGAACTTTATCCTTTGGGCCTATAGGAAGGAAAATAGTTTTTTCTTCAAGCTCTTCTGACTTGAAGACACCAGGATGCTGAATGACTTATTTTGTTCAGGAAGGAAGTGCATTGCTCTTTTCTTGAGGTTATTTAGATTCCACTTAAGCAAGGTAAGAAGGCAAGCTTAGAGCTATATTTGGAGACAATGAAGGAGATGAAACTCTATATCAAAGAAAACAGGCCACATTGATATTTTGTGGTCAGTTATAATTTGGGGAAAACTTTGGGGGACCAAGACCAATCTAATTCAGATCCAAAAATGCGGTTTATCCCTGGAAATAGGCAAGTTCACCAAACCACAGATGACACACAGTCATTTCTAACTGAATGGAACTCTAAATCCAGGTTCCCCTACAGCACAGATGTGTTGGAGTTAGTGTGTACTAGCTCCCAAGAGCTCCTGGTTAACTTTTCAGAAATTATGTGAGTCATTGTTATACACAGCCATTGTAAGAAATTAAATTACATAACCTCACAATCAACTACCTTCTATTTTTAAAAATGTAATAAATATTTTAAAATTCTCAATTTGGTAATTTTATTACATTGTACTATTATCTATGTTCTTGTTATTATTTGCATCTGTTGGATTAACTGATGGAGTGCTCCTGCTTATCTCTTCTGAACTCCATATTTGGTGATGGCACGGTAGCTAGAAATTGGCCATGGTGGGAGTATTCACACCACAGAAATGGGCAACTGCTACAAATCAGGGTTCCCTGCCAACATTTTTTTTCTTTTTTGGTCCAGGAGGGCCAGTTGTTAAGCCTTTACCACTACTAACCTATAAGATCCACCTCCCAATAGTTAAAACCAGTTTCTGAACCTCCAGCATCAGAGAGATGTGTACCTGTACGTGTCGTCCTCAGCCATTCACCAGAACCTGCATTAGTATAAATCTATTTACATTTAGGACAAGAGACACAGGAAGTTTCTTGGGGGTTCTTAGGGGTTGAATGATGTTCACTTCCATGTCATTTCATTTTCTTTTTACTTATGAATTAAATGTCTTTCATACTATTTACTTATTGACATACAGAATCTTGGCAGTTTAAAGTGAGGAAGTTGATTACCTCTCACCTCCAAGAATCTTCTTTCAAGTCTTTAGGACTTTGACTTATAGAGGATGGATATTCATGACTATATTATTTCTCTACCATTCTTACCTCTTTTTGGTTCATGGCACTTTCCATTAAACCTGATGTTATTACTAGAAGGGCATTCACCCCTGAATATAATGGTTTTATGACAAATATACTAAACTTTTCTATAGTGTCATTTGTAGATACAATCATTACATTAAAAAGAGAAAGAAAATAAAATCTTAGTAGGTTTTAAACACCAGACATGTTTTTGGTTAAATGAAGAGGACTCAAATATACACCATTAAAAACCATTATCAATAAAAGAAAGCTGCCCACATTAAATGATGATTTTTCCACTTGGAGCGGATTTAAAAGTTTACTATGGTTTATTCTTTTTTTTCCCCTCTCTCTCACCTGGAATAATTTAGTTGTGCTTTATCTGACTTGACTTTCTAAATTGATCAAATTGCTGTCAATATTTGAAAGAAGAATTTTTTTAAAAGTCCAACATAGTAAGTCTTTGATCATTCAAGACCAAGACCACTCTGTCCCCTCTAAGCACATGGCATGGACAGTGCCGTGTATTAATTTCTGTTGTCTTGCCAAGTCAGAATGGGATTCGCTGTTCTCAAGGTCTCTGGGCTATCACTTTACCCAAAACATCCATCCCGGGTATTGGGGGAGGCTGAGAAGCTCTGCATAGCTATTTATTTTAAGTGCCTGATTAAAATTTCATGAAAACAGGAAGTCAGGGGAAAAGAATAGATTGCAAGAGCGATGAAATCCGGGGCTTTGTAATTTTTAGCTCACAGGGAAAAAAAAAGCGTTAAATCGTAAGGAAGGTATATTTTCAGAATCGTGCTGTGGCCACTAATGGCATATTTTGTCACTGGCTGGGGAGCTGGTGAACTAAGAATGGGTCCAATTTTTTAAATCTTATTACACAGTTTTGCTCTCATTTAGAAATTGTCACCTTAAAGTAACCTAATTCTGCTCTACTTAAAGCAAACTTCACGCGGCTATCTCTGTCTGTGTGTTGGCGACATTGTCTTCCATTTAAGCAGATATAAATGTTGTCCTGACACAGTTGAACAGCACAGAATCTGTCTGCTCCATAATTTGATGTTGCCTAAGAACTTAATCTTATCTAATTCCCATATCCAATGGGATAAAGAATTTGGGGGAAAGAAAGTAATGACATATTTTTTTGCTGGATGATAACTGAATGATTTCTATATTTGGTCAATGGAAAATAATGTGTTTCTCCAAAGAAGTATCCTTCAACATTTAGCTGTTGAGGAAACCAGCATTCAAAACAAAACAAACACACATACATCACACAATCATACTAAAAATTGTGATGCAACCAAGTGCAATTATAGGGGAACACAGGAAGGTAAAATGCTCCTGTTCTACTGCTGTTCCTAGAAACTCCAGAATCCTTGATGAAAGTTGGATAGCCAACATTAACCTTTGGGATCTCAAACTGAGCTCTCGTTTGGCTGACCAGACAGGAATAATTGCAACAGGCTAATGGCTAGATAAGTTTCATTTGCCCGTTTCAAATAAATCCCCATCTACAAAACTGGCCTCAAAGTCCAATCCTAGAGGAAGACGTAATCCTTATGAGAGATGGGTCAGAGTGGAGCGAGAAATCCGGCAAGAAGTATTGCATAGCCCACAGCTAATGCAGCAAATTAACTCCCCCTGCGGAAGGGTTAAGTCGTTCAGATCTCTTCCGAGGCTTCCCGCTCGTCCATTGAAACGGGCCTGAACAGGGATCAGAGAGTTTATCTAGGAGGAAAAGCTACTGGGAGCCTGATACGCACAGTTGGATACCAGAGAGTCCCTTCAAAAGCTCCCCAAATCCCCTAGGGTCTGAGCTGGCTTGAGCATCTGGGGGAATCCAGATAGCTCCAGGATAGGGATGTGTGTATGTGTGTATGTGTGTGTTTATACTAGATGTTTTGGGGCCATTTCATGCTGATGATCACAGGATCATCACAACTATGTTGTTCCAAGACAGAGGGAAAAATAAATAAATAAACCACAGTAAACTTTCCAGATCCCCTTTAAGTTGAAAAGGAACTATTTAATTGAGGCTGATATTGACTTAATGCATTCATTTCTACAGAACCGAGTTAGTCCATAGACCTTGCTAGATGGTGGCATACATCGTCCAAGGGCTCACCACTTGAAGGAGGTATGATGTTGCTTCCTTCTGTACCTAGGTTTTCCTGTCTGTAAAATGGAGCTTTTAATATTTGTTGAGGTTCCCTACTACCCACCTTTGCTCAAGAATGGGCTTATCATCTCTTGTCATTCTGTGTGTACATACCTGTCTGTCTTCGTTAAATTCTCAAAGCAGCCAGTATCTCTTTTTCACCAGTCCAGTCGTATCATTCAGGAAAGTGCTGACTGCAGTTTGTGTTCAGTAGTAGATATTTTAGAATGAATGAATGAATGAATGAATGAATTCATGCTCATAGATTGTTATGAAAATAGAAATGTACAGTAATATGTTTATTGCTATGTTAACTCCTATGCTACTGTATGTTTATATAGTAATATATGTGAAAATTCTTTCAAGACTTTTAAAGCTTCAACATCATCTCATTTCCTGTACTGAAATCTGGTCTAGTGCAGAGAAAAGTCATCTGTGGTCTCCCTGTCCTCAATGGAAGAAGAATTAACTCTCTTTACCCTAGAGAATTGGCCACAGAAGAGTATTTTCCCCTTAACTATGGTGGGAAATCTCCTGTTAGAACACCATGGCTGGAAGATGAACAATTAATTGAGTCAAATAGATGTCACTTCAGTTTTGCCACATAGAAAACCCTGTGCTCTAATATAACAATATCTCTTATCAAACATTATTGACCAATGAATCAGGAAAAGCCCAAGAAGGAAACACAATTAGATCCAAGCAGAGAACTCTCTTGGGTGTAGCATTTTTAAGGTGCCTCTAATGCTATTATCATTCAATAAATCTTCAAAATTATTTTTTCCATCACTCTGTCTTTCTCCCTGTGCTGGGTAAGATTTTGAGGCAGAATGTCTTGTGTCTCCTCTTTGGAATTTGGAAATCTAAACATGATGCTTGCAGGAATATGCCACTACTTTGAGCTCTCCAACGGTATTTATGAAACAAGTTTCTCCAAGGAGCTCCAAGCTTTTAGAGCCTTAATCAAATTCAACCTTACAACATTCAGCGATATTAAATGACTTTTGCCCAAAGCCCCAGCGAGCAAGCCATCACCGGACTGCTGTCAATCCAGGAAGCCTCTTGTATTTAATCACAGGTTTTTCTACACTCTCAGAGCACCTTACTAGGACCCTGCACAAGGCATTCACTCTACGTTACCTTCAGATACATGAAGTGCATATGCATCTGTCTCCCTGGCTTGACTGTAAACTCTTAAAGGACAGACAAAGTCTGGAAGTCTGTTGACACACCTACCCTATGCATAGCACAGGAATGCTTACTATACATCTATCAAATGCCTCCTTTTTTTGGGAGTGATTCCTTCTACGTGTGCATGTACCCAAAGGGATTGCTACAAGTATGGCCCCCTTATCAATCCCTTGTAGGGGAAACAGGTTTCCAAGTGCAGGCTGGTTTATCTTCTGTGTAATGGAGTCACTGAGGCACTGTCTTGTGCATGTAAAAAGGTAGGAAGACTCACATAAAAAGGGAAAAATGTGGGTTATACACCAGATGAGCTGAGAGTGTGATTGAAGATTCCAACCAGCACTAGAACAGTGGAAGGTCTATGGTTAGGAGCTGAAATCACCTTGATTTCAATCCAGGCTCTACCTCTAAGTAGTTGTTTGTCTTGGAGCAAGATACTCAACCTCTCTGAATCTCATATGCTTTCTCTACCTAGCCAAAGATGCTGTTTCTATCCCCCTACACATCTCAGAGTCTCTGCCTGTGTACTGGCTGCACCCTGAACTGACAAGCCTTGCTCTCCAGTGACTCAATTTCCTTGCAAGAGCCATTTTCTATGGCTGTTTTCCCAACTTGAAGTCGAGCTCCTTGGAGGAAGTGACTACATCTTATTTATTTTTATTTCTCTGGAGTCCGGTGTTGTTTCTGAGAAATGAAGATGATAATATTAATATCCAACGCATAAGCTGTGAACTAGAGATCTATTTATTCAGGTGCTTAGTATGGTGTCATTTTCACATAGAAAGTGCATGAAAACTATTGACTCTCATTCTAATTTATTCAGTAACTGTTTGAAAGGAGTTGTTCTACTGATATTGATAGCATTATCCTCATTTATAGGTGGGGAAACTGAGACACAAGCAAGTTAGAGATTCTTGCACAGGAAAGACATGGCCGACTGGTGCATAGGTTGTGTTAATGGTGGTGGGAGTTTTCAGAGGGCAAGAAGATTTTTTTTTCTCAAGAGACTTTGACTAAGAAGAAAGGGGGAAGCTCTTATTCAGGGTGACTGGGAAACTGCTCTGGCTAGAAACCTTGAGCCCTAGAATTCCGGAGTCCACAACAGGAAGAGCCCGAAGATCCTGTAGGAAATGTGTCCTGAGGATTAATGGTGGGCTGAATGCTGACTGAGGACTTTTCCCTTTCCTCATCTGCATTTGGGAGATCTTTATTTTTCCTTTTTAAAGATCAATGTGCTATATTTCTTTTTTCTGGAGGTGCATCCATTAAACCAATCATGGTTGAGCTCAAAGACAATTCCCCACCATGTAATTAACCCCCTTGGGGTACCATTAAGACCCAATGATATTCTGTGATTTTATTAACTAAAAGTAAATAAGCAACATGTCTACTGTGGAGCTCAGGTTTAGAACACCCGAGCACTTGAGCACAAGGTGCTCACTATAACAGCCTTTTCTCCTTGTCCTCCTGAACGATGTCAAAGCACTTTCTTTGCGCTCTTGCTTTTAATGCAATTTTTTAATTGAATTCTCAAGGGAAGTCTAATACAGTGGTTGAGAGAGAACTCTAACCTAGCCAGGCCCCAGCACTACTAACTGAGTGATCTTGAGTAAGGTACTTAAACTCTTCTAGCCTCAGTTTAGTCATCTAAAACTTGGCAATGATGATAACACCTACTCTCTAGAGCTGTTGTAAGGATGAAATAAGATAAGCAGATGATGCAATGAGTCCCGGACACATGGTTAATAATCTAAGGATTATTCATAAGGGGCAATAACACCCTTCCCAACAGCTGGGTGCCCTAAGGGTGCTGCTCTGAATTTCAGGTTCAGAAACAGACACCAGCAGGTAGACGTTCATTGCTCAAGCTCACCCAAAGGCAGGGCTGAGGCAGAAACCAGATCTGATTGACTCCAAAGCCAATGTTCTTTCATACTCTATCAGTGCCAGGAACAGGATTTTCTCTCAAGTTGACCACCATTTTGGGACACCTACTAGACAGTAAATCAGAGAAAAAGTTCTCATGTACTTGTGCAGATTTCAGAATGCTGTGGGTCAGAGAGAGAGAGAGAGAGAGAGAGAGAGAGAGAGAGAGAGAGAGAGAGAGGAGAGAGACTAGGGTGTGGGGTGGGGTATGAGGTTAGGATCACGAGAGCTCTTTGCATACTGGGGTCCAGCTCCCAGAGATGGGAAGGAGCTCAGCATGCCTGCAGGGGAGGTGACAATGCATGTGGCAGGAAACCGGGCTGGATATTGATGGGTCTCTTAGGCTGCGGGGAAAACTTAAGTTTTACCTCTTGGGAGGACTGAAGACCATTGAAGGGCTTGAGTCAGTATGACTTGATCTGACCCGTAAGACCACTCCAGCTGCTAAGTGAAGCTGGAATTGGAAGATGTGAGTTGTTGGCAAGAGGGGAGGGAAGTCAGGAGAACACTTAGCAAGAACTTGCTGAAGGGGTTGCCTGTGCATCCCCAGAACCCAGAAGAGGCCAGACTCTGCAATGCGTAGGTGAAGCTTTCAGCCCAATGTATGAAAACCACATTTGGGCTATTTGTTCAATGTAGTTTCATCTCCTCAAAGAACCTCAGCATCCCCTCCCATCCAACTCTGCCAGCACAGACAGGGCACCCTTCCGGAAGGAGAAGGTTCTGCATTGGGAAAAACATGCTCTCATGGATGGAGGACACATGGCCTGGCCAGGAGGACCAGGTCAGGATGAGTGAACAATCAGGAGGGCCCAGGGCTCTAGTTTCTTTTCCCGCATGGCGATAGGTCATAGGGTCAGAGCGGGCTACCTGTGCTGTGAACAGAGTCCAGGAGGAACGCAGCATCACACTGGCCCAGGATTTAGGACAGGAAGTGCAAACCATCACAGTTACAGCAGTGCAAACCACAGGCAGGAAATTGGGGTATACAAGAGCCGTGTCGCCTGGCTTGGACTCCTGCCAGGCTACCAGGGCTACAGTCCCTTCTGGTCCCCAAGGACCAGCGGATGGTTAGTGATAACAAACGATAAGGAACTGGGTTTTGTATTGCAGCAGATAGGGAGGGAGGGAGGGAGACAGAGGAGGCCAAAGCATGTCACTTCAGAGATGTAACTCTTCAGGACTGCCAGAGATAGCAGATGGCACTCTTATGCCTGAAAATGGGCACTGGGGCTCTTAGGAATATCTGTCCTAGGAAACATGGGCTGGGATAGAGACTCCCCATAGCAACCTGTTTAGACAAAGCAAGAGGCAGAATCCAGATGCTCTCTCTCCATCATAGGCAGAGCCAACCTAGCCTCTGTGAGTGACAGTTACTTGCTATGCTTGTCTTCAGAGCCTGCAACGCTTCATCCCCCATCTCATGAGGTTCCTCTGTCTTTTGATGTTTCCTAGTCGGTTACATGGTTGTTTCTGTGTTTCATGCATTCTAGATAACAGCTTCTGGTATGCCTGTTCATGCTGTGTGGGCTTGGGCAAGTCACTGAACCTCTCTAGTCTTCACGTGTTTAAAGGGAAGGATCATGGTGTTTCTGCCACAGGAGGGTTATGAGGATCTACCAAGATAATAGGCATGAAGGGTTTTGAAAAGTAGAATATAAGTGCAAGGCATTCATGATGCTATTAGTGATATTATGATCACACCCAGATGTGTGATAGATGCATGAGTCTTCCATTCCTAGGAGTTTGTAGTTCTTGTGTATGTAATAGAGTGAATAATGCTAGCCAAGACTCATAAAGCGCCTACTATGTGCCAGGTACTATTCTCAGTATTTTACATATATTAATTTGGTCCTCACAATAACCTTACTATGTAAGGTACTATTGTCACCATTTAAAAGATGAGGAAACTGCCCAGAGAGGGTGAGTAACTTTCCCAAAGTCAGACAGCAAATCAGAGTTGGAACCAGCATCAAATCCAAGCCAGCTGGCTGAAGAACCCATATTCCCAACCACTTCTCTACATGGCCAATGGAGTGAGTAGACCCACCAATGATTTTCAAGATTCCCCATGAGAGTTACATAAGATGTGTCTATCTAGGTCCCAAGCTAGTGTTACTAACCACTTGTCCGCCCACCCAGGGGAGCTCAGCAATCAGAAGTCCAGAAAAGAATACCTTAATACCATGGCCAGCCACCAAATTGGTTTCCCAAGGAGCAAGCAGTACGTCTTTGGCAGTATCATGCAGTGGTACGGGCTTGGGTGACATCTCAGGTCTTCGACTTGCTAGCAATGAGACATTGGGCAAGTGATTTATCCTAAGTTTCTACTTCTTCATCTGCCAAAGGGAAGATTTGTAAGCTGGTTCAGAGAGAATAATAATCTCATATCTATAAAACTTCGTAGGAAACCTGGCATCACGTAAGTGCGAATACATCTCTATAGATGCAATTAACTGCCAGCACATGGAGAGGACTCAGGTGGTGGCTTTTGATGCTTTGAAGAGCCACCCACTATTGAGTTCTCAGACAATAACATCAGAGTTGCAGGACCTGGCAAAAAGGTCCTGTCCTTGGTTCACTGTTGTGGGTATGTCTTCGAAATTTTATTGTTGAAGACTAAATTAACAGTCTACCTGAAACCCCACACTGGAAAAGGAGTCCCAAGTCTTGAGGATGGATTGGATTTAAAGGATTAGAATGATCACTTATTTGAACTTCATGGGTTATTTAAATTATTTACAGTATGTCTGCCTCCGGGTAAGCAACTCAAGTTAAAAAAATGCAATTAAGTGAAACAACACAGTGACAAAGTGTGTGAGCAAGTCACCAGCACATATGCCTGCCTTATTATCAGGCAACCTTTTGTTTCCAGATGTTTCTCGATTGGTCCTACTTGGTGATTCTAGACCAAATCCTGTGAGAACGGTCAGTCTTTGCGCTTCCCATCTAGCATAGAAATCAGGTCCACATAGGTAGTTCAAATAAGTGATCATTCTAGTCTTTTAAATCCAATCCATCCTCAAATCTTGGGGCTCCTTTTCCAGTGTGGGAATTTGGTTGAACTGTTGATTTAACCTTTTACAATAAAATTCCAAAGACATACCCACAGCAGTGGACCAAGGACCGACATACCCAAGGGCACGACCTTTTCGCCAGGTCAGAGTCAAGGAGCCAAGATTAGAACTCAGACCTTAGTGGTTATATAATTTACAGTATAGACTAAAAGATAAATGCCTGGCTGGTGCCAGCTGATGCCAGACAGCAAAAGCAGACAGACACAAAAAAATAAGTGTCTCATGACCCTGGAGAAAGAAAAGTGGGAATTCCACTCACAGAATTCTAGAAGATTCAAAGTCTCTAGCTCTGAGGTTCTCAACCTTTTTCTAGTCATGCAAAATTTTGTTTAAAAATTTTTTAGTTAAAAGAAAACAGCAACAAAGCAGATGAAGGTTTAGCTGCTTTAAAACAGGGATAATAACTTGGCCATGAGACTTCAGAGATCTTTTTGCTCTTAAGTAAATTCCATGGAATCTCTAGAATTCCATGGGTCACAGTTTGAGAAACACTGGCTAACGGAGAAGGTCATGGAAAATAAGACCAGGGCTTGAGTTGGTTTTCTCATCTACCAAAAGATAATAATAAAATTGTCATTTTCATAGGCACATTTCATAAGCACATCACATATGAGTTAATTCACAGAAAGGAGTTAGTGGTGGCTGCTACCGAGTAAAAATTAGGTTAATGTTAACTAAAATCATCACATATTTTATTAATGATTGCTACATCTATTAGTAGTTGTGAGACCTTAGCAAATTTACTTTGCCTCTCGAAGCCTCAGTCTCCCTCTCCGTAGACTGGGAAAATAATATTTTCCTTGCTTTGTAGGCTAGTAAATAATATTCTTTTTCAGTAATAATCCTTTCCAGTCTGAGGAAATGTTAAGCAATGTAGGTTTGTAAATTACTGAATATAACACCTAGCCTTTCCCATGGGAACTCAGAAATCGCACCAAAGTTGATATTTCTTCTAAGCATCCCCACAATAGACTAGGTGACAACTCCCAGGGGGCCTTTTAGATTTTCAGTCTTAGGGAAGTTTATTCATTCCATAACATTATATTATACAAACAGCTCTAAATCTTCACACTGGTCCCTCAATGGATACTTCTTTCTCTAGGATGAGTCCAGGTGGCCCTTATTTGATGATCTTCTATGGACTTCTAAGTCGAGGTAGGTCTGAGCTGCTCTGGGCTTCCAGTCCCAGAGTCGAGTAGAGGCAGTAGTGAGGGAGACTGGCTTGGGGGCTGGGATTGAGGTCTCCTGAACCCAGACCTTCACCTCTTGGTTCCTCACATACCTTAGCCAAGGCACAACAAAAATGGCTTAATTTTGTCCAAGTAACAACATCTGTGGTGTGGGTTTGCAAATGGGCTCCAGTCAGCGATGTCACTTGGGCTCCAGCTGAGGAGGTTCCATATCAACCCATGTCTTCATAATCATTGCCACTGGGGGGAGGAGATGTGGTAAGACTTGAACACTGGCTCTTCCCAGAAGGGAAACATGTGATTTCCACTCATATCTTCATATCATCCACTCATAGCTCCTTCCCAGAAGGGGAACATGTGATTTCCACTCAGATCTCATTGGCCAAGGCATCTTCCCATCTTCATATCATCCACTCATAGCTCCTTCCCAGAAGGGGAACATGTGACTTCCACTCATATCTCATTGGCCAAGGCAGGTTTCACGTTCATGTCTGAAGGTAGAATGGGAAGGAACTGCAGTTCTACCTCATGTCTCCAGGAGAGCTGGAAATACAGACATCCTAGACTTACGATATGGCTGCCTTCTGATAAATTCATCACAAACTGAAAATATTGAAAGTTGAAAATGCATTTAATGTGTCTAACCAACTGAACATCATAGCTTAGCCTAGCCTGCCTCAGATGAGCTCAGAACACGTACATTAGCCTAAAGTTGGGCAAAATCAATGAACCCAAACCCTATTCTATGATAAAGTGTTGACTACCTCATGCAATTTATTGGATACTGTACTAAAAGTGAAAAACAGAATGGTATGGTTGTATAGGTATTCGAAGTACAATTTTTATTGAATGCATATCACTTTTTCACATCTGTAAAGTTGAAAAAAAAATAAGTCAAATCATCGTGAAGTTGGGCGCTATCTGTGTTTTGGTGAATGGCACTAAACCCCTTCATAGACAATGATCAGGAATGACTGGGGATATATATCTGCAGCCTTAAAGTCTAAGAGGATGACGACAACGGTGGTGACAAATAATTGCCACTTATTGAGCAGGACAGATTCTGTGCCAGCCTCTAACATCACCTGCGTCACCTCATTTGATCCTCACACCTGGATGAGACAGACGCTCTTTCCATCCCACGTTTACAAAAGTGGGAGCTGAGGCCTAGAGATGAAGTCGTTGACAAGATGACCTCACAGCCAGTGGGAAGCATCTTTCACACTCACTTGAGCAGTCACGGTGGCAAGTTAATGAAAGAGCCATCAAGTTAGAACCCAGAGTGCTAGAAGGAGAGGGTTTGCATGGAAGAAAACAGCTACTGCAAACATGCTCTCCATTGGTGAGCGAACCCAGAGAATTTATACCCAAACACATTTCATCTGGCTACCAGCCCTGTCAATAGCCCCCATTGGCCAAATCCACCCAACATCCAGAAGGCAGTGGGGTCCTTGGTTGATGTAGGCTACCTTTGCCAGCCTTTCCAGGCACAAAGTTGGTAGAAAAGGAGGGAGACTGGGTCTAGGGATGAACAGGGAATACCCAGAAGAGTTATAAATCTTAGCTTCAAACCCAGGTTTTTCTGCCACTGGAGCCTGAATTTTCCATCATTCTGCTGGAAGAAAATGGCAGTGCTGATACCATGCAGAGAAATGCTTAGGAAAATCAAAGCTCTGGGAAGCAAGCTGATTTGGTCTTGATGAGGAATCTAGGATGTCCCCCTTTGAAATCATGTGTGTTACCTAACCCTGAATTGTACCTCACAATTTTAAAAATAAAAAATTTAAAGGGGAAAAAAAAGAAATCGTGTGTGTATGTTCCATTTGTACCCATGTTGTGAGTACCTTCCTATCATTTTTAAGCAAGCTCATCTTTACAAAGCTATTGTTCAAGAAACCAAACCTGCAAACCACTCCCCCATCCCCACACACAAAAAGTGGATGAGCAGTTACGTTTTAAATTCTTTTTAGAAGAATTCCGCTACACATTTGAATGATAGGTAATGGGAAGTCTGACAAGTTGCGTGTTCGGGGTCCCTTCCCGGGGATACCACTATGAATAGACAATGAGAACACATTTGCTTTCTCCAACAATCCGGAAGAGCTTATTTCCCCCGTGCAATGAAAAACCCTGTGAATTGGGCCAGAAAGCTCGACTGTGATTTATCTGAAAACAACTGTTAAACATTTCAGAAATTAAACTTACTAAAATACAGGGGAAGGAAGGTTAAAAGAGACGTTGGAAACAAGTATCAAATGTTCCACTTTTGCAGTGAGGGGCGGGGGAAGGTGTTCTTCTTATTGATTCCATTCTTTCATTTGATGAGGATTTATTGTTGTGCTTTTACTTGCCTGGGAGATAGATGGTGCCGAGAATGGGGATTTCCACATCCAGGAAAGTTTGCATGGGACACAGCCTGCCACATGGAAGAGACAGCCTGTGCTGGATTGGAAAAGCAATAGTGTTAGTTGGTATATATTGAAGGTGTCCTACCCACCAGGCTCTAAGATAAGCACGTCTCATCATTTATTTCGTTTGTTCTCCACAGCAGACGTGTGAACCTCACTCTTCTTGTCCCCATTTTATGGATTAGGAAACAGAGGTAGAGGGAGATTAGATAACTTGCCTGAGGTCCCACAGCTGGTCAGAATAAAACATAAAACATGGATTCATATCCCAAGCTGTCTGACTTCAGAAACACTGCTCACAACCACTTTGCTAGATTCCCTCCCGTGTATTTGTTCTCAACTGCAAAGTACATTCCACAAAGTTCAGTTTCGTTGACTGCCTACTGTAGTCTAGGAGTGGCTCAGGAAGTTAGTACTTCTGTGATCTTGAATCCTCGTGACAGCTCTGTGAGGTAGTTCCCTTTCATTGTTCTCATGCTGCAGCCGGGGAACTTGACACTCAGTGAGGTTTCGTGACATGCTTTTGGCCATGTACCTAGTCACTTGCAGGAGCAGGATTTTTAACCATGGCTCTAAAACCTAGCTTCGTCTACCACAGCGTGCTGCCTCTAGGCTACTGCTGAGTTAGACAGGCAGTTTCCTGCTGTGGGTCCCTGAAGCAAGGGGCTGCGGTCCAAGCTGTAGGGCTCTGATTCACTCTCTACACTGACAAGGTCCAGTGTGAGCTTGCACACCCACACTCATAGGTGCGCACAAGCATACAACTTTGTTGCTAGTCCTTACAGGCATCTCCATGCTTAGTGGGAAAAAGCGACAAGGTGCCCCCTCTGGGTAGACACAGTCCGGTGTCACGAAGTTTGGTGGGCAGCCTGGACTTCTGTCCTGTGTGTCTGCCTCCCTTGCCCGATGTGTGACATTGCAGTCACCTGGATGGATGCACGTGCGTGTAAAGGTGGGCTTGTGAAAAGGGGAGGAGGAATCCTGGCGCTGTGTATCCCTGACCCTGTGCTCCATGAGACCCATCTCAGGAATGCACAACCATTTATCCTTATCCCTTGGAAGAATGAAATCAACACCAGCAAATCCACATTTTTTTCCTGCCACAAAACCTGACCTGGGCACATTTGTTTCTGTAGGATGATTTTACCATGGTTTTCTTCACATTCAAATATGGATGATCTGGGAGCTGTTAAACAGTTGTTTTCACAAACGGTGCACCTTTGCCTTCCCAGGATCCTCAACGAGTGCCCCCGCCGCCTGGTAGTAGGAGGTTTCTTCTCAGGAGTGAGTGACCTGGGAGTCCAGCTGGAGTCCTTATGGCTCCCCTGATAGGACACCTGGAGATGATTCCTGATTCTTTTTTTTTTTTGGAGTCAGAGTCTCACTCTGTCACCCAGGCTGGAGTGCAGTGGCACGCTCATGGCCACCACAGCCTTGGCCTGCTGGTCTCAGGCATTCTGTCCACCTCAGTCTTCCAAGTAACTGGAGCTACAGGCACACACTGCCATGCCCGGCTTTTTAAAAATTTATTGTAGAGATGAAGTCTCTCCAAGTTGCCCAGGCTTGTCTCTAACCCCTGGGCTCAGGCAATCCTCTCACCTCAGCCTTTCAAAGTGCTGGGATGGCAGGTATGAGCCTCCACCCATGGCCAATTCCTGATTCTGACGCCGAAGCTGTCTCCCATCTCAAGAGTCCTTGGTCTCATCCTTCCATTGAATGTGGAGCCCACTGTCCTGCTGCCCTAGGAGTGGACCCCCCAAGTCCCAAAGCTCATGTGCAAATGGTCAAAGCTGGAAAGTTTCACTTTCTTCATCACAAGACCAAGACCCAGAACTGTTTCAAAAATTGTCTGGAAACTGAATTGAGGAAGAAATGAGGTGTGAGATGAAAAGGTGCTCTGCCTTAAGATGGAGAGAGTCTAGGAGGCTGAGGGCACCTGTACAGAGGCACAGGTTTGCCTGTTCTTTATGCCTCTAGTTCAGATCCAAAGGTGAAGGGGGAAAGATGTCTTTCAAGGTAAAGACAGACATTCTCATCTAAAGAGCTGTGAGATTATGGAAGAGGTTGCCTGGATAGGCAGTGAGTTCTCTATCACCAGGGATAATCAAAAAGAATCTATCATGGGGGATACTGAAGAATAAATTTCTGCACTGGGTGACAGGCTAGAAAGGTCACTTCTCAAGTTGAGATACTGAGTTTATAGCAGATCAGCAGCCAGGCCAAGTATCAATCCGTGGCTGTTAGTTTGTTCACAGCAAATCAAAGTGGTTCAGGTTTGCAGATACAAGCTGAGGCAGATATTTAGCACTCACGTCTGTAAGCTGTGAAGTTAGATGGACCTGGATTCCAGTGTTGGCTCTAGGGTGAGTTGTGTGACCTTGGGCAAGTTGATTGAATTTGTCTAAACCTCAGGTCCACCCTCTGTAAACTGGGGCACACCCATCTCATAGGGAGTTTTGTAGATTCAATGGCTTACTGAGTTCCTGGTGCTAAGCACTCAACAAATGGCAGGGATACATATGTGTATGGCAGGAAGTGGCAGGATGAAACATTGGGCACCCAAGCACGTGCTTCTTTATAACAGCACACTGCATGTCTCTCTTGGCTCCCAGTGCATTCTGTAGCCTCTCTCTCTCTCTCTCTCTCTCTCTCTCTCTATTAAAATGCACTAAATGCAGCAATGTTTTTTTCTGTCAATAAAAAGTTTTGGGGTAATCTGACCCTTTCCAAGATAAAGACCTGAATCTGTTACTGTCATATTCAGATTGTGTACTCTCATATAAGTGAACTCATTCTCTCCCTCCCTCTCTCTCTCTCTCTCTCTCTTTCTTCCTCTCTCCTTCTTCCTCCATTCCTCTTTCCCTCTTCCTCCTTCCCTACCCACCCTCTGTCTCTCTCACTCCCTCTCTCTCTGTCTTTCTCTTTCTATCTCTCTCCTTCTATCTCTTCATCTCTGTTTCAAATATAGCTCTTTCTTCTTCTCTCTTTCTCTATCTTTCTTTTTCTCTCTATCTCTATCTTCTTTCTCTCTCTCTCCTCTCATTTTCTCCCTTTCTCTCTTCCTCCCTCCCTCCCTTCCCTCTCACTCTGTCTTCCTCTTTCTGTCTCTTTCCTTTTATCTCTTTCCTTCTATCTCTCTCTTTCAAATATTTCTCTCTCTTCTCTCTCTTTCTATCTATCTCCTCCTCCTTCTTGCCATCACTTTTTCCATCTCTCCCTCTCTGTTTCTTTTCCCTCTCTCTGTCAGTCTCCTTCTGTCTTTCTCTTTCAAATATTGCTCTCTTTTCCTCTTTCTCTTTTTTCAAATATATCTCCCTCTTCCTCACTCTTTCTCTTTCCATCTCTCTCTTTCTATCACCGCCCCCCAGGTACACACACATAAAAAGTACTATTTTAAAAATATGTTCTTTCTGCTATAAGAATGAGATGTTGAGTTGGTTCTTTCTTTTCTTCTCTTTTCTTTTTTTTTTTTAAAGGAAACACCTTTTCAGGGTTGGCATGGCATTAATAAAAATAATAAAGCAGAAGGTTTGGAGGGAAAAGGTAAATAAGGCGATTCATACATCATCTGCTAGAGACACAGAAGTGAGGCAGAGAAAAATCACCGCCCCGCACTGTGTGCCGGGAGATTCTCATGAGTCAGCTTGTCTGCTGCATTCTGGCCTCTCCACTGCTGCTGCCGCGGGTTGGCTGTGTCTGCTCAGTGGAGTGGGCCAGGTTGGAGACCGCTCATAATTAACCGTGCTTCTTTTCTGCAGTGGGTGCTGATAGAAGCGTCTCCTTACGTGTACCAACTTGAAATTCAGAAGAATGTCTCCCTGTCCCAACCACACACACACACACACACACACACGTGCGTGTGTGCATGAACCATGGTGACCTTTGGGGGGAGGCGAGTGTACCCTGCATGGAGGAACGGCCGGTCACCCAATGTGCCGGGCCCAGTACAAAGTGAAAATGTAGGGTCTCCTGTATACAAATAGAATCACAATGTCAAGACATCAACAGCAGAGCATTCAGTGTGTAGGAAACTGACAAGTGCGTTGTCCTGTATGACTGCTGCATTGTCCCCTATGGCCCAGGAAGCCGGTCCCTGTTGTGTGTCTTTTTAGGTCACAAGTCTTGTAGGAGTGACAGTAGAGACCAGAGTGGCTTTACATTGTCCCTTTGCTCACCTTAAAGGTGAGTGTAAATGAGACACAACCTTCTATTCTGGAGCCCGATAAGTCAGATCACCCAAGTGTGGATCTATCTTGTCAGCTTGGGGCAGCAGGGCTGCTCTCAAGGATGGAGGTGACATTCCTCGGGGACTAGTTAATAAACTTTATTTAAAATCTCAGAAGTATACGACTGCACAATGAAAAGATTCTCCAGAAGTGATCTCTTAGAACCAGCTTCATTTTCCAAATGTGGGGACTGAAGCCCCTAAGGGGAGAGGAAGATATTTTTAGCAAGAAGAGTTACTATTTATTTAAACTTCCTCCGTGGATCCATGTGCCTCTCAGCATTCTATGCGCATTTAATTCACAGTCGACACAGGAGATAAAACATAGCTGTTCCACCCATTTTACAGAGGAAGAAACTGAGGTACGTTAAAGTTTAATAGCTGTCCTAGGATCACAGAACCCACAAGTGGTAGAACTGCCTCACAAACCTGCTTCCAGAGACTCCCTTGTGTTCAAAATGGGGGAGAAGGGTCTCTGGTTTCTGCTGCAAGCTCAGGGTACCCTCCCCTTCCCTTCAGCTGCTGGTCTTTTGCCTAGGATATTCTGATACTCTCTACCGAGTCACTTCATGAATTCTGGGTGTGGCTCTCTCTGCCAAGTGGATTCTCACCAATAGACACAGAAGAAGCATTGACAAGAAGAGACTCGTCGGGACCCAAGAAACAAAATAGGGCTGGTTCTTTTGTGAAAGAAAGTGGAGTGACCTCAAAACCAGGGTCTAAAAAAACACACATCCCCAGAGAAATCCAGGGCCGGGCAACGGCCATGCCAGGCCCTGGGCCCCCACTGCGAATGAATTACATGCTCGGGCCAAGGTAACGCAGGCCTTGGCCAATATCCCCAGGTCTTTCCTGCCCTGCGCTGGCCCAGACCCAGTCAGCTCCAGCCAGGAACGGCAAGGCGGGTGGGAAGACAGGAGAAGGCCTCATCTGAGTTGGTCTCGGAGCCCCAGCGGGGCCCCACGTTCCATCCAGCAAGGGACCCCGCTGCCAACACGCTTGCCAGCCAAGCTGTGTAAACATTCAAGCTCTCCTGGCAAAGCTGGCAGCCAAGAGGGGAGAGACTGGATGCGGGGAGTGTGCTCTGCTGCTTGTGGCTTCTTGTGGCTTTCCTTCCTCGTGGCCGCCACCTCCCTGGCCTGTCCGTCAGAACCAGAGCCTGCAGGGATTTCTTACAGACCCCAGTGGCTCACATCTCTGTTTCCCCTTTACAAAGACTTGTGTCCTATTTTTAATCTGCTTCTGCTTAGAGGTTTGCTCTTGCTACTCCCATGCCTTGAAGATGGTTTCACCAAGGCAACAAAAAAATTCAAGGAACTACAGTGCTGTAACCCACTTGTGTCCGGGGTAAATGCCCCTAAGGGAACACATAAAGATCTAAATATGAAGGTAAAGACAGCAGCTATCATGAATTTTAGATTTTTTTTTAATTGAGGTAAAATCCACCTAACAGAATCATCTAGTTTAAAGTGTACGATTCACTGGCCCTTAGCACATTCACAATGTCAGGCAATTATCCCCTCAATCTAGTTGCAGAAATGTTTCCATTGGCCCCATAGGAGACCTTATACCCATGAAGAGCCACACATATCCCATCCCCCAGCCCTGGTGACCATCAGTCTGCCTTCTTTTTTTTTTTTTTTTTTTGCGTTAGAGTCTCACTCTGTTACCCAGACTGGAGTGCAGTGGCCGCTCTCGACCACCGCAGCCTTGACCTGCTGGGCTCCGGCGATCCTTCCGCCTCAGCCTTCCAAGTAGCTGGAACTACAGGCGCACGCTACCACACCCAGCTGATTTTTTATTTATTGTAGAGATGCAGTCTCGCCAAGTTGCCCAGGTAGGTCTCGAACCTGTGGGCTCAGGCAATCCACTCACCTCAGCTTCCCAAAGCACTGGGATTACAGGCTGAGCCACCGAGTGCGGCTCTGTCTACTTTCTACAGATTGTGAGGAGCCCTCTGGGAACAGCATGTACAAAGAACGCCCTGAGAGGGAAATTGAGACAGTGAGCTGTTGCACTCTAGGTGTGAGGGGGTGAGACTAGGGAGGGGTGATCAGCACCCAGAGGGATAGAGACCTGTGGAGAAAGCTGCATAGGAGACTGCACAAGGAGGGAGGGAGCCAGGGAAAAAAATACCTGATTTGGCTCTGCCCTCCCTTCTCCCACCACAACTCGCCTCTGGCCAAATCCAACAAGAAGACAGAAGGCAGGAAAGTCGCTTAGATAGTCCTGGCATGGTGGCCTCCCCAGCCAGGCAGGTGTGAGCAAGGGGGTGCGGTGGAGCCAGAGAGGCCAGTAACATCCCCTGCACTGTGGCTAAGGGCTTACACTGAACTCCTCTCCCCTCCTGCCAAGGGCCACTCCCATGCCAGCCCTACCTGCCTTCTGCTGTGAATCCAGTCCTTCTCACCCCAGCTCCCCTGCTGTGGTGGGAGCCATTCACCTTTTCATACCTCATGACTGTGGTCCCTCTCCAAACAGCCCCCTTCCCCCATTTAAAAAGAATGCAATCTGATGGCATGCAGTGGCTCAAGCCTATAATCCCAGCACTTTGGGAGGCAGAGGAGAGAGGGTTGCCTAAACTCAGGGGTTTGAGACCAGTCTGGGCAACTTGGTGAGACCTCGTCTCTACAATAAATCAAAAAACAAGCCAGCTGTGGTAGCGTGAGCCTGTAGTTCCAGCTACTTGGAGGACTGAGGCAGAAGGATTACCTGAGCCCAGCAGGTCTATGCTGCAGTGGCCGTGAGCATGCCACTGCATTCCAGCCTGGGCGACAGAGTGAGACTCCAACTCAAAAGAGAAAAAAAAGAAACGCAATCTTTATGAAACCCAAAGAATAATTAGGTGTTTTTTGTATGTTCATAATGGAAACGTACAAACCTCCACAAAAGAAAATGTTGATGAGTACTAAATGCAATAGGATGTTTGGCAGCTCTTTGTGCAATGACTTGCATGTTTATCAGTTGATGTACAGAAATTTTCAAGTGACATTGCTGAGTAGAAAGCAAGATGCAGAGAAGTTAATAAAACACGTGGTTTGTTGTTAAATAAGACTCTAATAGTACATATAAACATCACAAGTCAGAAGATGATAGAGAAAGGTAGATAGACAGACAGTTATTATTACAGATTTAATTTATTAGGGCAGTTTTAAGTTTACAAAAGGATTGATCACAAAGTATACGGAGTTCCCCTACACCCCTCTAAGTCCAATGTTGACATTCCTTCATTTTCACAACGCCTCCTCAACATTCCATGCCACTAAAAGTAAAATCCAGAGTTCTTATCCTGACTTCCGGGGCTCTTTGTGATCTGTCTATACTCAGATCTCCTCCTCCACCTCTCTCTTTCTCACTCCCTCAGCTGCAGGGTCATTGGTCTCCTCGCTGTCCCTTCACCCAAAGAGTAACCCAACAGCTAGCGCAAACCCACGCCCCTCTAGTTGCACCAGGCACAGTTCACATGTTGCCTCAGCGGAGCTCCATCCAGGTCCTCCCGTGAAGGGACCAGTGAGCCCCACCTAGGGGCTTCCTCTGGGTGCTCATCCTGGCCCTCCCTTCTGGCCCTTCTTAATCCTGGCTTCTCCATCTTCTTTTTCTTCTGCAGACCCTTGCTGGCTTCAGGACTGCCCCCACATTCCCTCTGCTATGACGTGAATGTGGGCAGAACAGTCTCACTCTGTCTGACCGCTGGACTGGGGGTTCTCAGCTACTTATTTGCTTGTCAAAGGCACTAAAAGATCTTGGTCACAGGCACCTCTGACACTGGGCGGCTCTCTCTTTGAGTCCTGAATCCTTCCCCCAGGAAATAAAAAAAAATCACGGGCAAAGAAACTCAAGAACCTGGACTTTTAGTGAGACTCAGCTTCCTTGGCGTTAAAACAGGGCTAAAGAAGGTATCCATTTCAGAGGAACGTCCTGAAAATGCAATGCAGAGAAAGGACTCAGGACAGTAGCTGGTTACAGAGTAAATATTCAGTCAGTTTTGCCTCTTTTGATTATCATTTATCCAACTCTGAGAAATCTCTTTCTTATTGCATTTTTTTGCTTCAGGGAATTGAATTATGCTGCTAAGTAGGAAGCAAATCCTTCCCTGAAGCCTAGGAAGCAAGGATGGTGCCTCGTCCCTCTCCTGCTTTTTCTTTTCCTTTTCTCCTTTCTCTCTCTCTCTCTCTCTCTCTCTCTCTCTCTCTCACACA
>NW_007256045.1:1431613-1448846 GCF_000164805.1 Carlito syrichta
GAAGGCATAGACCCCAGCGGTCTCATCTCACTGGTCTTGCTGGCTCCCTTGGCAACACACAACAGGCCTGATCAGCCACCAGGCCCCAAGACCAGCTCTGGCTTCTCCAAGCTGTGCATCTCTCAGGCCTTGAGGTCTCCTTTGTCTCAGGTCCCTCTGTCCTGGGAGTGGCTGTTTGTTCCAGCACTATGGTTTGGACAGGAAGCAAGAGCTTCCGGACACACTGGTGACCAGAAGACTCTTCCCTTAGGAACAACGGGTCCCGTTTTCTGTGGCCTTTTTATAAATTTTAATCTTCTTCCTTTGGCAAACTTCCCCTCTCTCCCGTGACTGAAGGACAAGGACAAACCAGCCCCACAAAATAGACAAAACCCTTCAAATTATCGCCTCATCTTAGAAAAACCCTCGTTACCTCAACGTTTTCTTATTCTGTAGAGGAACGCTGGGACAGAGGCAAAAAATCCATAATCTGAATTTCCAGGTTGCATTTTGAATTGTATTTTCTGGTTGTTTTCCAGAAAAGAAAAGTGTCAGTGCTATAAGAAGTTTTCATAAGTGTCAAGATCATCCAGCTCTTTTTCTCCTACATGGAATTTTTAGTGAAAAAACGAGTCAATAAAATAATTTACCTTTTAAGTAAGATGTGTGTTTGAAAACATAGATGAAGAAAATGCCATTCTCAGCCATCTTTTGTTTATTTTTTTTTTGAGGGTCTTATTCTATCACCCAGGCTGGATGGAGTACAGTGGCATGATCATGGCTCATCACAGCCTCAAACTCCTGGGCTCCCCTCTTCTCAGATTCCCAAATAGCTGGGACTATAGGTATGCGTCACCACACTGGGCTAATTTTTTAAAATTTTTGTAGAGATGAGTTCTTGCTATGTTGCCTAGGTTAGTTTCTAACATTTCCTGCCTTGGCCTCCCAAAGTGCTAGGATTACAGGAGTGAGCTACTGTACTAGAACTGTGTTTTGTTTTTCTAAAGTATAAAAAAAATACTGTGGACATTTGCAAATGATTCTACTCCAAGAGGGCAAATATTTCAATCCTAAAACAGAAGTACACCCTCCCTGAGAAACAGAATAGTAACTTCACTGTGTGTGTGTGTGTGTGTGTGTGTGTGTGTGTGTGTGTGTGTGTGTGTGTGTGTTTGTATGTGTTTGTGTGTGTGTACATGCATTCATTCAAGCCTTGTAACTGGGAGTGGGGTGATGTGGAAGGGACTGTTGTCACCTCCAAATTATGGGAAGAAAATACAGAGCACAGACCTTTTACGCTAATTTATGATATTGCCTTGTCTGGGGGCATGGTCTCAAGTTATATCCATCTTTCCATTTATCCATCTATCTATCCATAATTCATCCATTTATCAAAAATGCATCCGTACATTTATTCATTCATTCATCCATCTACATATCCTTCCATTCACCCATCATCCATCTATCTGTCTATCCATCCATTCATCCATCCATCCATGCATCCATCTGTTCATCCATTCATCCACTCACCTAATCATTATTGAGTAATTGTTCCATGCCAGACAATATGTTCTGTTAGCTACATGTAATTCTCATTTAATCTTCACAATAACCTCATAAGGTAAAGCACTTGTTATTATCTTCTAGGTAAGAAAACAAAGGCTTGAAGAAGTTAGTATCTTGTCCAAGTCATGTAGCTGCAAGAGGGTGAACTGGAAATTCATTCTCTCATTATCTAACTCCAAAGCTTGAACTCCTTCTGTTATATCATGCTTACCTGGAGGGTGGAAAGAGGGAGAGGGTGTCAGGTAAAGGATGTTAGGGACAAGAGGGGAAGGGACTAGGATGATTTCTAGTTTAAAAGAGCATTAGTGGAAGAGATTATCCATCCATGAAAGCTGTAAGGACTGGAGAAGTTTTGAGATATTTACTGAGCTCCTGCAATTTAACATTTAACATGTTAGAGATAGAAATTATAGATTTAATTATTTCATTAGCTACTAATATTTGACCTAATTCCATAAGTGGTTTATGGGACATAGAAAAAAAAATGCTTAAAAATAACCTAAACAATATGATGATGAACTTGCACATTATAAAGGGAGGTCGAGACTAGGGAGTAAACATGAGGCAGAAGCCCAGATCAAACAATTTCAACACAGTTGCTTTGACTGGGCCAGGCGTTTAGCTCTGAGCTTCCTGGTGACTAAAGTAAAAAGGGAAACAGGATCAGTCATATGATTTTTATTGGCCACATGAAGAGGAGTTCGCACTCTGGTGAGCAGAGGTCAGAAAACCCAGCCACAATGGTCCCTACAGAATGGTCAAAAGTAAGGCAATGTAGTCATGGATTTCAGTGCAGTATGGAAATGTGTCTCAAAGGAAAGAGAAAGGATTTTAAACTGGAGAGTACAGTGGTATCGGTTCTCAGTCTTTAAGCATTTGATTTTCTTCAATTCTGCAGCAAAAATTTTTTTTAAAAAATTTTGCATAAGCTCTTGGAAAATATAGGCTCTTTTAAATAAAAGTTTTAACTCATCTAAATGACAGTAGCTTTGTAGACATGCTGGTATATCAAGGGAGATAAAGAGGAGTTTCAATTGTTTAGCATTCGATTCTGGAACATCATAGACACTAAATTAACATTTGTCAAATGATTGAATAGAATATGAACAAGGTGACAATTAAACAAAGAAACACAGAGGGCAAATGAACTAAAACATTATAAATTCTGCATTCAAATTCAGGAATATTTTATTTCTGAACTTGTGTTCAGCCACTAAACTAAGCTGCCTTTTTCAGTGACTCTATACTTTGAATTTGAACTTTCAGTTGCTCCTGCTAGTGTTTGAAAACATTTAATAACTTGCTGGTTTTTGCACATGTTGATTGAATTCCTTTGACAAAAGTGGGCAGCTTTTTAATCAAGTTTATGGAGGTGTAATTATGTATACTGTGACATGTGCAGTTTAAGTGAACAATTTGATGGATCTTGATGAGTGGATGGTCCCAAATAACCACCACCCCAAAAGAAAGTAAAGAATGTTTCTGTCACCCCAGAGAGTTTGCTCAGATCACCTTATAATTAATCCCTCACCCCTCTCCACGGGCAAGCCCTGACTGAACTGATGAGTTTTTAACCTGTTTTTCATGTTGTTCTTAAGGTTAAGAGTTAAATGAAGCAGAAGGTTTTTTTGTTTGTTTGCTTGTTCATTTGTTTGTTCGTTTGTTTGTTTGTTTTTGAGATGGGATCTCTGCCTCCCAGGCTGGAGTATAGTGGCACAATCACGGCTCACTGAGCTTCAACCTTCTGGGCTCAGGTGATCCTTCTACCTCAGCCTGCTGAGTAACTAGTCTTGCACCGCCATGCCCAGCTATTTTTTTGTTTTGTAGAGATGAGGTCTTGCTATGTTGCATAGGCTGGTCTTGAACTCCTGGCCTCAAGCAATCCTCATGCCTCAGCCTCCCAAAATGCTGAGATTACAGGTGTGAACCACAGTATTCAGCCGGAACAGAAGGTGTAAAAGCTTTGAGGCTATTTGTCAAGTCTAATGCCCTTATTTTAGCATTGGGTAAACTGAGGCCAGCATGCTTGTCCTAGGCTAGTCTATTGCCAAGTTGAGGGGAATTATTCAGGTCTCATGGGCCAATGCTCTCCTGACTATCTGTTCTGTCTGAGCTACACTTGGTCTTACAGCCATGGGCTCCTGGGAGGGGGCTTGACTGAAAGAAAAAAATGACACATTTCATTGAAGTTAAAAATTGCAGTGGTGGTTGAAATTATTCTGAATTATCCTCAGAATTATTAAGAAAATGATACCTTAAAATAAATGTTTGAAAGAAATGAGTTTTGTTGGGAATAATACCTCACAGCCACTTCTCAGAAGTCCAAAGAGAGAAGCAAATTAAGAGATGCCCTTCAAGCAGTTGGAGAGAAAAAAAACAGAGAGTTCCTAATAAATATCTCACCAATCCAATTATACCATTCAAATCGAAGAGAGAAAAATATGGTATCAAATATAATGAAAGTTTTCTTTTCTATCGAAAACACATCCTGCTTCTCTTGTCCAGTGCTGAAGGGGATTTCAAAGTCAGCTTTTCTAGGAGAAGGGGGATAAAATGCCATGTAAATCAAAGTGAAATAATCAAATTTTTTCTGGTGGAAATAACTTCAGTTGTTTGATGTAATTTTGACTCTCAGCATAATTTCAGCATCCACACTGAAGTTAGGGGACTGGGGTATCTCTATGAAATTTGTATAGTGAGAGTTTGCTAATCAGGAAAATCTATCTCGGACATTGAATACAATGTGGTCTTATGTATTTTAGGGTAAAATAATGATTTCTACCAGATTCACTGCCAAGAGAAAGGCAAAAAAGACCTGGTGTCCATTGTAGTGGGGTTGACCACTGAATGTATGGCCACCCAGAGCCTTGGAATGTGATCTTATTTGGAAATAGGGTTGTTGAGATGGAATTAGCTAAGATGAAGACATACTTCACTAGAGTGGTCCCTAAATCCAATGTCTGGTGTCCTTATAAGATGAGAAGGGAACACAAAGACAGAAACGCAGAAAAAAGAGGGATGTGACAACAGAGGCGGATATTGGAGTGTTGCAGATATAAGCCAAAGAACGCCAAGGGATACTGGCAACCACCAGAAACTAAGACACACACATGGGACTATTTCTCAGAGCTTTCAGGCAGAGAGCGACCTGCTGAAACCTTGATTTAGGTCTTCTGGCCTCCAGGACCACGAGAGAATGAATGTCTGCTGTTGTAAGCCACCTGCTAAAGGCAACCTTTACGGAAGCCCCAGGAAACAAATGTGCTGGTATTGGATCAGACTCTTTCTGCTTAGAAAAGCAATAACAGGTCCATGGTCAAGGGATATGGGAGATAAGTTTTCCCAAGCAAAAGAACTGGATTTTCAGTATTTTGAGGCATTAGTTGAGATTCCTCTAGATACCCTCTGAGAAGGTCTACCTACAAATCCACTCCAGTGAGAGGCAGAAACCTGGGTGAATCCTAAAGCTTCCAGCAGGAAACCAGTCTGCATCCCTGCTGGGGCTTGGTCTACTCTTCTAGTGAGAAACCATGGGGAGGCTGACACTGTGCTCTCTACCAGAGACATGCTCTGAGCCCTGGATACGTTTACTGGGGAGTCATTCAGACCCCTTTTCTGCCTGGAGCCACCCATCCTCCCCGGGAGATCTGTCAGGTCGTAATCTCTACCCTGGTGTGAAGAAATTGTTTAGAAAGGGAGCAAGAAGAGGGGGACATCTGGGGTCGGGAAATTTGCTTGAAAAGTAACCACTGGGATCTGACACATGGTGTCTGCCCTTCTGCAGAGAGAGGTCTTGTTGTGACACTCATGTCTGGGTTACCATAACCTGGTAGGCTATCCTACCTAAGACAGGTTGGTCTAATCCCAAAGGGCATGCACCTTCTAGTAGTTAACACCATTTCATGAGGAATGATTGTTCACAAATCTTTAGTCTCTCTCTCTCTCTCTCTCTTTTTCCCCCTCCCCATCCCACTCTCTTGCCCTCTCACCCTCTCATAGGATTAAGCTTCTACGTTAGTTTTTTGTGGTTCCTATCACAAATTACTACAGGCTGGGTAGTTTAAAACAACAGTAATTTATTCTTTCAGAGTTCTGGAGACCAGAAGTCTGAAACTGAGGTTCCAGCAGGGCCAGGGTTCTTCTGGAGGCTCTAGGGAAAGATCCATTCTTTGCCCCTTCCAGCTCTGGCTACTGCTGGCTTTGTTTGGCTTGCAACAGCATCTCTCTCTCTTCTGTCTTCATATCGCCTTCTACTCTGTGTGTCTGTCTTTAAACTGCCTCTGCTGCCATACTCTTATAAAAATATATGTGATGCATTCATGGCCAACCTGTATAACATAGGAAAGACTCCTCCAAATTTTTAACTAAATAACATATTTTGCCATATAAAGTAATAGTCACAGATTCTGGGGATTAAGACATAGACATATCTTTTGGGGGAGTGTTTTAGTCCCTTGAGATTGCTATAACAAAATACCATAAAATGGGTCGCTTATCAACAACAGAAACATAACTCTCACAGTTCTGGAGCTGGGAAATCTACAGTCAAGTTGTCAGCCAATTTGGTGTCTGGTGAGGGCCCATGTTCTGGTTTATAAATGTTGCCTTCTAGTTGAGTCCCCATGTGGTACACATCCCATTCCTGAGGGCTCCACCCTCGTGAGCTAATCACCTTCCAAATCCTTGATACCATCACATTGGTGATTAGGTTTTAACATACAACTTTTAGGGGAACCCAAATATTCAGACCCTAGCAGGGAGCCACCCTTCAGCCCACTACAGCTCCCGTGCCATGTTGTTTTCCAGTGGCTCTCAGTATGGTAAGTGGATTGTCTTTCAGCTTTCATACATTTCTACTCCCCTCTGGCACTCCTGCCACCTTGTGTTGGGACAAGTAGGTCCCAAGTGGTGCCAACATCTACATTCTGTGATAAGAATGAGAACCAAAAGTAACAGACCCAGCCTGATCTGCAACTTGGAGCACAGCTGATGCAGCCAAGCCATGAACTAAAGTTCTAGTAATAAGCACTTGTTATTGTACTCTATAGAGATCTGGGAGCTGCTTGTTACACAGCAAGGCTGACTAATACAATGAAGGTTGAAAGTTGGTCTCAAGTAGGCTCTGACATATTTCTGTGCTTTTGGGTATGAAAGGTCCCCTGAAATGCCTGTGCTACCTCGTCTATCTGGGGAGTGATTCCTACCCTTCTTCCTCCAAAAAGGCGTAAAAACCCCAGAGGAAGGGTCTTGGAAGTATGTTCCTGTAATTCCCTATCCGCACATCTACCTTGCCCACTAGACTAGCCTCAGAGTCAGAAATGGTACTGAACTGTCTCTGCATACTCCATGCCTAAGGAAAGGTTTTGGGAAAGGATGGTGATGTCGTTTGCATATTGTCGCTCTAAATCTCATATTGACATAACACACCTAACGTCCGAGGTGGGGCCTAGTGGGCGGTCATTGAGTCAGGGAGGCGGATCCCTCATCAATGGCTAGGTGCAGTTCTCTTGGTAAGCAAGTTCTCGTTCTGTTAGCTCACACGAGTTTGTTTCAAAGAGACTGGCACCTCCTCTCTCTGACCTTTACTCTCGCTGTGTGACACTCGCCCTTCTCTGCAGCCTCCGTTGCCTTCTGCCGGGAGTCTAAGCTCCCTGAGGCCTCTCCAGAAGCTGAGCAGATGCAAGCACCAGAAATAAACCTCTTTTCCTTAGAATTACCCAACCTCGGGTATTTCTTTAGAGCAACGCAAATGGACTAATGCACATGGATTTTAAAAAAATATGGATGAGCAAATGGCTGGAGTATTCCTAACCTCTAAATGCCACAAGAGAAGAAAGCACTTTTGTAGTGATCTGGGATCGCATAGGGATAACATGCAAAGACTCTGGAAGTAAACTGGGTTTGAATCCCATGCCTTGCACTAACCAGGCATGTGAACTTGAGCTAGATGCGATACTTAACCTTTCTGTTTCTTTCTGTTTCCCCATATGCAAAGCGAGAATATGAATAACCTCCACCTCACAGACCTGGTTGTGGGCTGCAAAGGTAGCACTAAACTCTTGGCACAGTGGTGGGCACCAGGTGAGAGCTATCTAAGCGAGTTGTCTATGTGAGTCTTGGCATACTGCAGTCCACAGGCCAAAACTAGCCTGTAGCCTGTTTCCTCATGTCCTCAAGCTAAGAATGGCTTTTGCATTTTGAAATTGTTGGAAACAAATTTATTTTTTCTTTCTCCCCTCCTTTATTTTTTCTTTCTTTTTTTTAATTTTAGAGACTGGATCTCGCTGTGTTGTACAGACTGGTGTCGAACTTTTGGACTCAAGTGATCCTCCTGCCTCCACCTCCCAAAATGCTGAGATTGCAGGCGTGAGCTACCATGCCCGGCCAAAATTTCTTAATGGGGTATTATTTCACAACATATACAAATTATATGAAACTTAGATTCTAGTGCCTATCAAAAAAGTGGCTCTGTGGCTCAGCCTGTAATCCCGCGCCTTTGGGAGGCTGAGGTGAGTGGATTGCCTGAGCCCACGGGTTCGAGACCCACCTGGGCAGGCAAGACCTCATCTCTACGATAAATCAAAAAATTAGCCAGACGTGGTAGTGCGCGCCTGTAGTTCCAGCTACTTGGAAGGCTGAGGCGGAAGGATCTTCAAAGCCCAGCAGGTCGAGGCTGCGGTGGCCGGGAGCACTGCACTCCAGTCTGGGCGACAGAGTGAGACTCCAACTCAAAAAAAAAAAGCAAAAACAAAAAAAAGTGTTCTTGGAATCAGCCACCCCATTCATAGGCATAAGCATCTGTGGCAGATTTTGTGCAAGAGCTGAGTAGGTACAACGGAGACCACATGTAACCCACAAAGCCTAAAATATGTAGGTGATAAGGATGGGGGATAAAAGATACAATTTGCCCCCTATTGATCTAAGTAAGTCGTTGTCACCTCCAGCTTTACTTAGTCAGTGTGCCCAAGTGCCAAGTACCAGAGCTGAGGCACCAGCACTTCCTTCCTGCGTGGCCGCCTCAGGCGGTCAGTCCAGTGATGATTTCTGCACAAAATAGCGCAGATGAGAAGTACCACTGAGTTAATCTTGAGTGGGGATGGTGGGGAAGGAAAACCCAAACCTTTCTCATCTCCCATCCCTTTATTTCTGTCCTCTCTGTGCAGCCTTCACTCCTCTCACTCCTGATGTCTTCTAGGTAAAGTGGATGCATCAAGAAAAGACAGACAGAGGGGCAAAGATTACAGGATTCAGGGGTGACATACTCACCACATTCTGAGCTTCCCCCAGTCCATTGTGGAAAATTCAGATTTTCTGCTTCATTACCTCGTCACTAATTCATTATATCATTCAGTAATCCATGAATATGTCTTCTCTAAATGTTCATTATATGCCAAAGATTGTGTCAGGTACACCAGGATAGGCACACTGTTCTAGCTAAACTCTTGGTCTCCAGGCCACTGCTGGTCCATATGAGGCCTCTGGAGTGAATTAGATTAAGGCACCCCCACCTCCGGCAGAGTGTATGGCTTAGCAAATGTACCGAGAGCTAAAAAGAAGCCCAGTTTATTTTCCATGCAGTGCTCAACCAGCACAACTGTTCATGGCAGCACAGCTGAGTCTCCTGGGAAGCACTAGTAACTAAAACAGACAGGGGAGACATGATGTAGGGAAAGTTGAGGGGCACACATGGCAGAATCTGACCCATACTAGTCACAGAGAGGTATCTTCTAAGAGAAGACCAATATCGACAGCAGTTTAACAACTAGACAATAAGTCTTTTTACTTCCCCTGTTAGTGTTTGTTTTAAATATGAGGATCCATAGTCACAGAGAGGTCAATGAATCCTTTGCCAGTTTCTGAAATCTCTTTTGTAAAGGAGACTGAGAATTAATGTACCAGCATTTAGGCCTTTGTTTCTTTCTTTCTTTCTTTCTTTCTTTCTTTCTTTCTTTCTTTCTTTCTTTCTTTCTTTCTTTCTTTCTTTCTTTCTTTCTTTCTTTTGTTGCTGTCTCACTCTCTCACACAAGCTAGAGTGCAATGGCACCACCACAGCCAGCCTCAACTTGCTGGGCTCAGGCGATCCTTCTACCTCAGCCTTCCAAGTAACTGGAACTACAGGTGTGCACCACCATACCTGGCTGAGCCCTTTTCAGCACAGTCACTGGCATTGCATGTTGGTGGAGGCACTAAATGACTTAAGACAGTTGGGAGATAGAGGAAAGATGTTCATAATTATTATTGTTGTTATTGTTATTATTATTCAGATCACATAAATCATTACACTCACTTAAGTTTCTGCCTCAACCAAGACCAAGAATGATATCAACTGATGCCCACTGGTACTGTATAGAACCTTGAATCGTAGCTTGCAAGGAATAAAAAATTATAGGGGTTTATCACAATCAGATGGTCAGTTTCTGGAAAACCAAAATGCACTTTGCTGTAGAGATGAATCTGCCTGCTAAACCCCACTGGTGTGTGTATGTCCATAGACCCCTTGTTAGTTCAATGCTGGCATTTGGGATGCCTCTGGACCCTGGTGTCTGCATTCGGAAGAGAGCTTCCCCCCGTGAACCCCTCCTTTGAAAACCAAATCAATATGGATCTCTGGATCCATAGAGACAAAGGCAGATCTCCAAGTGTCTTTATATAAGACCACAGCAAGGAGCTGCTCTGTTAATAAAACTCAGGGAATTTCTAGTAGCAGCTGTGATAACAGAACCTGATGAGTGTCACACGGGGAGAGTAATAAAGTACAAAGAATTTAGGTTGTGTCTTTGAAATTCAATGTGCACGACAGTTCTAAGCCTGCTGATTGTGCTAGTCAGTGCCAGAAATCCCCACCCAATTCAGAAACCATAGCTGTCTAGAAGCCTTTCTTGAGTCCCATATTTGCTATGACAGCATATAGAATCTTCCCAAATGACCCTTTTCCAAAATGCAGCCCAACAGTTTGTTTCCCTATTCTTCTTTTTTGCTGCATTTTTTTTCTGTTAAGGCTTATTATCATCTGACATGACGTGTATTAGTTAGCTATGGCTGCATAACAAACATCCCAGCACTTAGTCCCTTCAAAAGAGCAACATTAATATCTCATATTTTTTGTGGGTTTGGGACTTGGGTATGGCTTTGCTAGATCCTCTAGCCCAGAATCTCTAACAAAGCTGCTAGAAAAATGGTGACCACAATTGCGATTATCTCATGACTCAACCAGGGAAGAAGCCAGCGGGAATCACCAGAAGTCATTTTATAAGTTGCCTATCAAGTTACTTCTTTTAATTATTTACTTGCATATCATCACCATCCCATAAAACATAAATACCATAAAGACAGAGATTTTTCAGGTTTGATCCTCTTTATGTCTATGGTGCCCAGAATTGAGCTTGACACATGGTCGATTCTCAAATATTTGTTGTGTGAATGGACCAGTGTAGACAGCTTCTACTCCTCTGAGAAGTCCTATGCATGTTTTATTTCTTTTACTTCATCAGGTTGAAAGAACTTGGAGAATTTAGAGTTTCAAAAGGTTGAGACGGTATAAAAACTAAAAGAAAAGATTCGTGGTAACAGTTGTAGCAGATAGAATAATGGCTCTTCAAAATGTCTAATCTCCTAATCTCTAGAACCCAAGAATATGTTACCTTACAAGGCAAAAAGGGATTGTGACATAAGAAGAAATATATATTTGATCTCTGACCCTGGTTTCTGGCACAAGGGTTTCCAAATCCCTTGGAATTTCCTGACTGATACGAGTAAGAGGAATTGGGAATTAGGAGCTCCATTGAACCATGCCCAAGGTGACTCTTGGAGAATGGAGGATGACTGCCAGAGGAACCAATTGTATGCTTAGAGGTTTGGAACTTTCAACCACACCCCTCGACCTCCAGGGAGAGATAAGGAGCTAGTGATTAGGTTCAATTGCCAATGGTGATTTAATCAACCATGCCTACCTCATGGAACTGCCATAAAAACTCCAGACTCCTGGGTTTACAGAGTTTCAAGGCTGCGAACACATCAAGGTTCTGGGCAGGGGAATAGAGGCAGGGTACCCAAAGAGGGCATGGAAACTTCACATCCCGCCCACCATACCTTTCCCTTTTCCCCCCTCATCTCTTCCATGTGATTGTTCCTGGGTTGTACTCTTTATAATCAACTGGTAAGTGTAAGTAAATATTTCTCTGAACTTTGTAAGCTGTTCTAGTAAATGTTAGAATGCAAGGAGGGGTCTTGGGAATCCCCAGTTTATAGCCAGTTGGTCAGAAGTATAAGAGGCCTAGACTTGTGAAACGTCTCATGGGGCTGAGCCCTTTACCTGTGGAGTCTGCGAAACTCCAGGCAGCTCATGGGACACCTAGTCAGTGTCTGCTAGAAGTGGGAGAATTGGCTGGTATGGAAAAAGCTCTCACATATTTGGTGTCAGAAGTGTGTGCAAGTGCAGTAGAGAGACATCGTTTTTTCTTCTTAGGGACTCTGCAGATGTGATTGAGATTATAGACCCTGAGGTGGGAGATGATCCTGGATTATCTTGGGCAGGGGTGGGGGACATGAGTCCTTAAAAGTGGAGAACCTGTCCTGGGTGTGATCTGAGAGATCGAAGCATGAGGAGGATTTGATGCCCTACGGCAGGTTCCAAGATATAGGAGGCTGTGTGCAAGGATAGAAGAATGCCTTCTAGAAGGACAGGAGAGAGCCTCTCCTGCGATGACCAGCAAGGAGAAAGGGACCTCAGTTCTACAACTTCACAGAACTGAATTATCCCACCACCCTGAACAAGCAAAACCAATTCTCTCCCAGGTGCCTTTCAGAAAGAAACATAGCTTGCTAACACCTCAGTGTTAGTTTGGGAAGACAAATACTGGACTTCCGACCTCCGGGACCATAATATAGTAATCTGTGTTGTTGTTCACTACCAAGTTTGTGGTAATTTTTTACTGGCAGCAAGAGAAAACTGATCCCGCCGTGTTCAAACAGCTCTGGATTCCTGGCTAGGCTAAGCATGATAGAAGGCTTTGGAAATAGCAGTGGAGAGCTTTTGCATTTGCTGTCACCATGGAAATGACCCAAGGATCATAAATCTTAGATCTTATTGAAACAGCCCGATTTTCAGGGAGATCCTGATAGAACCAGGGATTGTGGCCCTCAGGAAAGAACGTTCCATTTTTATTAGCACACATCCACAAGAGATTAGAGACTCAGGGTCAGATCTTTGCTCTTGACAAGGCTTGGGGGGAGGGAAAGTTCTTTCCTCAGAACTTGTTTTCTCAAGGAGTATTCATGTCCTCCTTCCAGACCAACACAAAGAGAAAGTTGTCATAAGAAATGCACACACATCTTTAAAAATAAATAAATCAGTAAATAAATAAAAATAAATGCCCTAAGGCAAACTCAGTTGACTGTCATTAGCTCTGCCCTTTTTTATATCTTCAGGTGAGCTTATTAAAGTAAAAGAGCACAAATCAATGGAGTTTCACACAGTGAAAGCATCCATGTAACTACCACCTATGCCAAGATATAGATAATGACCAGCTGTGCAGAATCCACCAAACGCCTCCCAATCACTAACCCCCCCGCCAGTATAGTCTCTATCTTAACATCTAACATCAAAGATTAACTTTGCTGGTTTTCCTATTTTATATAAATGAAATGACATAGAACGTTCTCTTTTGTGTCTGATCTCTCTCACTCGTCAGTATTTTTGTGAGATTAATTGCATGTTGCACATAGCAATCGCTGGTTTATTCTCCTTGCTGAATAGCAAATGTATGACTAGACCATGATTTTCTTAACCTTTTTGTCACTGAGGGGCATTTTAGCCATTTCGGCTTCGGGGCTGTTGTGTATGGTGCTGCTATGATGTCCTTGTACGTGTCTTTTGGTGAATGTATGATCTGTGCATTTATGTTGGGCTTAATCCTGGGGCAAAGGGATTCCTATGTCAAAAGGATCCTTTTCTCTTTTGCTAAATACAGAGAAGGAAGAGCTGGGGCGAGGGTGAGTCGAAGAACATCATTTGTGCAAATGCATGGCCAGATCTTGTCTTTATTTACAATCCTGATACATTTCTCATCACAGATTGTTTTCCATTCATTTTGATTTGTTGGTATTAATTCCAGTTTTGATTTTTGGTGCTCCATTAAATTTTTCATCCACAGTGAATGCCTCCCATCTCACCTGGATCCCAACCCGAACAGGCCTACTAAATGCCTCTGTGTCTACGTTCTTTACTCCTGGTCTAACAGGTCCATTGGGGCTGTATTGACTTGAATGGACACTAAGGTACCCAGTCCTTAAAGCTCTACTGGCTCTATTTCATAGTTTATCTACCTGTGCTTTATTTCCAAATAGGCTCTTTTTATTCACAAATAACTGCACAGTATGCTCTGAGATTGGTTAGCTTGGGGAAACATATTCAGAGTTTGACTTTTAATTCATTCGTCTCTTGAGTTGGGGCCCTCCCTTGTTCTTGGTTCCAACCATGTTAAAACAGAGGGTCAGAGGAGATGTGCTGTTTATAAGAGCCTGACAAGAGGCTGTGCTCGCAGCCAGAATAGGTCCAAATGCTCCTCGCTAAAATTCCCCCCTTCTCCCCTTTCAAGAACAGAATAAGATTCTCAATTACCCAGTACCTGTCTCTCCAGCCAGCTCTATACCAAGGTTCACTTGAGCAGGTATCAGCCTGATAGGAGGAGACTTTTCAGGGCTTGGTTTATTGAGTTTAGGTAAGCAAATCCTCTCAGGAAAAATTGTTCATCAGCCAGCCTAATTTACTCGTCCAGAGCAGAAACTTTTATATCATGTTACGTGCTTGTTGCCGGGTATTCCGGGCCTTGCAGCAGGCGTGCAAATCAAGGCTCATTTGCAGCTGGGAGGCAGGAGATACTAGGGCTTAGGAACTGAAGTTTTACGTGGGATGCTGGTGATTGATTTCACTAAGGGGAAATGGGGCAGTGGTGTGACAACTTCAGAATCAGTGGGGGACTTGGGACTGTAAAGCTGGCACCCTGCCTGTTTCTTGTGTCCCCCAAGGAAGAACTTGCACTGAGAATGCAGTCAGACTCCACAAGGAAAGATTTCTGTTTGCTCGTTGGTCTGGCAGGCCAAGCAAGCATTCTATCCTCACATCTATCATCGGCTTCATTCCAAGAAGCAACTACTACATCCCAGTCGCCAGATTCGTCTACCTGCCTATTCAGTTTGGTGTTTACCCCAATTATGGTACTGATTGTACCTTTGAGTCTGGTCCTCAGGTCACTTTCAGCTGTCAGAGTATAGCCAGCTTCGCGTAATATCAGGTTGGTGGGTCTCAGAGAGCCTGTCCCACCTCGAACCCCTTACCCTCCGCCTTCACCTTCACTCTCCATTCCTATCCTCTCTGAATTTGCACTTTGGGTGGCATGTTTCTGCTTATCCATTCCCATAATTGTCTTTTCTGAATTTTCTATTTACTTTCAAGGGGTTCATGTGCAGGTTTGTAGCATGGGTATATTGTGTGATGCTGAAGTTTGGGCTTCTATTGAGTGTGTCATCCAGAGAGTAAACATGTTACCCAATAGGGAGTTTTTCAGCCCTCCTCCTCCCTCCTCCTCCCCATTTTAGGAGTCCCCAGTGTCTGTTGTTACCACCCTTATGCCCATGTGTACTCAGTGTTTACCTCCCACTTATAAGTGAGAACAGGTGGCATTTGGCTTTCTGTTTCTGCATTAATTTGCTTAGAATAATGGCTTCCAGTTGCATCCATGTTGCTGCAAAGAACATGATAATTGTCTTTTCATTCTTCATTAGAGCTGTGTGGTATTCCATGATGTATATGTATCATGTTTCCTTTATCCAGTCCACTGTTGATGGGCATCTAGGTTAGTGCCATGTCTTTGCTATTGTAAATAGTGCTGTGATAAAAATACAAGTTGTCTTTTAGGTAGAATGATTTGTGTGCCTTCAGGTATTTACCCAGTAGTGGGATTGCTGGGCCAAATGGTCAATCTATTTCTAGTTCTTTGCATTTTCTCTAATTCTTAACATGATTTCTCCAATGTGCACCTTGTGTTTCCCTTCATTATCACAATTTGAACTCTTCATCGGATGATAGCATGACCAAACATCCTCAGTAGACCACCATGCTTGGTCCTTCTTCAACCTTCCCCCTTGTCACAGAACCCACTGCTTGGGGCATGGCGGCCCAGGACAGGGATGGGGACCTGAACAGTTAGAAATATCAGAATTGTGTCACCCTCAGCACTTTATTGTACAAAACAAATATATATCTATATTTCTTTATGCATGTAACTCAGAAAGTGAAAGCACTTTGTAGTCCTTTCCAATCTCCCCTACAGTTTGACATATGATTTTCCAAGTCTTATAATATATTTATGCATGTGTATATATACATGTGTGTGTATGTGAGTATGTCTGTATTCACTTAACCATATATCCGAGATATCTGTTTATGTTGGTTCATATATATCTGTCTTCTTTTTAATGGCTTGCAGTGAGTTGCATTGTATGATTGTATCATAATTTATTGATCCAATTAAAACCAGAAAATCTTTTTTAGATCAGAAAATGTAGTATATTTAAAAGTAAGTTAGAGAGAGAGAGAGAGAGAGAGAGAGAGAGAGAGAGAGAGAGAGGGTAGATTCACCTCCCCAAGGTAGGGGAGGGGCCAATGCCAGGAAGCATGGCAACAGCCATAACTCAGTGAGCACATGGCCACACCAGAGTCTAGCAAGGCAATGGCCAAAACCAGAGTATCTTAAAGCCCAGTTAGTATTTTCAGGCCAAGAAATTCCCTCTCTAGCATCTCCCCGGGATGCTAACCTAGCCCTCACAGGTCTTGGGTTTCCTCAGGTACAGGAAGTTTGATGGATTCCATTCTCTGGAGTGATTTCTGTATTTCTGCCTCATCCAGAAGGCTGGCTATTCAGTCAAGACAGAGGGAGACTTCCAGCGGAGCCTGTGTCCAGGATATCTTAAAGATGTGCAGCAATTCAGACAGCTTTCCCACAGAGTCACCATGGAGACGTTAGGGATTCCCCTACGGGTCATCCTTGGTCCTTTTATCTTTTCACCCTATGTATTCTTATCCACTTCCTTGACTTTCATACCTGCTTTGGATTTGAAATACAGCTATCTCCTGAGTGTCTCCACCTTGCCACACACCGGTGTAGATGCTTGGATGCACCCTGTTCCAAACTGACTCCTCTTTCCTTCAAGTCTGCCCCAGCATTCCTGCCCAGCTGGACCCTCATGAGACACTGGCTTTTGTCCTTGTTGACTTTTACTGTTCACCTTATACTGCACCTCCCAAGCATTTCTGGGATGCCTGCTCTCCTCCTCAGGCCTGTCATCAATGCTCGGATTCTGCCATTGCAGATCCCCTGTCACCCTTGTCTCTTTCCAACCCACCTAGAGTTGCTGTCAGAAAAGACTCAATTGACTGCATCCTATACAGACCTATTCCGCCTGGCTCTCTATCTCTGTTATAGAGTAAACTCAAGGCCCTCAGTTGGCATAGAACACCCTCCATACCCTGACCCTCTGCCTTCCTTTCTAACCTCATCTTCTGCCCTGCAAAGGTGTTTAACACTCAGCTGGCCTTTGGCCACGCTGTCTCTTCTCTATCTCTTCTCCATCTCTTTCTTTTTTTTTTTTTTTGAGTTGGAGTCTCACTCTGTCACCCAGACTGGAGTGC